>NW_025407836.1:176564-319892 GCF_003324165.1 Naegleria lovaniensis
AGTGTTCTCTCACGCGAACATGAAACACCTGTCAAACTACTACAAAAAATTTCCTTTAAAATCAACTTGGGAGAACAGAATCAACCCAAACAACAAAAAAAAATAATCAAAGATTTCCAACATTCAACAATATGAAAGTTCAACACGCCTTGTGCCTTGCAGCTCTATTGCTCCTTCTTATTGCTCATTTCACATTCGCTCTCGATGTGAACACTTCTCTCTATCCAAAACTCTCCAATGCCGTCTGTAAGAGAAAGATTGACATTGTTAGAGAATTCAAAACTGTTCGTTTCGTTACAAAGGCAGGATGTATTGATAGAAGAAATGCCACTGCCATTGGTGCTTTCGCTGATCTTGAATTCTTTGCTTCAGTTGTCAAATTCCCAATGCTCGGTATGAATGCCAAGACTGTGGTCACTGCTCCACAAACTGGTAAAGCTATCACAGTTGTCGTTGGTAACGCTTTCGGATTTGATGAAGTTCTTGAATATAAGGAAGTGAATGGAAAGGAAGGTTTCCAACCTGGTAATGACACTGTTGTTAGAAGTGTGAGACTTGGACAAGTGGATTGGACTGTTGATTCTGTGTCAAGAACCGCATTGAATTCTGCCAACACTTCCTATGTCTATCAAGCAGTTGTTTCCACTACTGTTCCAAACTTTTGTTCTATTAAGATTACTACTATGGTCACTTCTGATGCAGTCACTTTCACTTCACCAAAGATGGTCAACAGAACTGGAGTTGTTCAAGTTTTGAACCCATCTACTTTGAAGGTTACTTTGGAACTCACTGGAATTACCTACTCTGCATCTGATTCATTGGTCGCTTTGGGATCTGTTGTTGCTTTCAGAGGTAACAGAAGAGATAAGCCAATTCAACCAGCCAGTGAAGAGAAGCCAGATGATGCTACCAGTGATCAAACTGTCAATCAATTCGATGATGATGTCAACACTCAATTGGGTGGAAGTAATGTTGCTGCTCTTCCAAAAGGATTCTTCTCATTCCAAAACTTCGTATCTCGTTGGAACACTTCTGCTCCAACAGTTATTACCAGAGGTAAATTCGTTGCTTCCCCAATGGTTCCATTCCAACCAAGCCAAGATGGTGAAACTACTTTGAGAGATCGTGTTGATTCTAATGCTGCAATGGTTAGATTCTACATGTCTATTACTGAACGAGTGGACGCATTTGTTTGGGATCCAAGCACTGGTTCAAGTGAAGACTCTTCCTATTTGAGCAACTCTGCTGCAAGAAATGGAGCAGCTGGTTTCGTTGGTATGATTGTTACTTTGCTTGCCATGTTTGCATTCTTGTTTTAAATGCGTTACGAAGGAATGAGGACACTCCGCTTGTGGTGACATTGTGTAAATGAAAATAAACAAATGTAACAACACTTTAAAAACTCGACACTGCTTTGAAATTTTCAATAACGGAAAGGCCTTAATTGGGGGAATTGTAAGGAAACAGTGATGGAAAATATTGTGTTTGAAGAAACATTGATTCGAAAGTCTATTGCTTTGGAAAATTGTTGTGAACATATTCGTCGAATGTTCTTAACAGCTCTGCTTTTTCTGAATAGGAGATGAATGCGTTCTCAAAACTAAATCGCATAATCTTGAGTAGTTCCTCATTTGTAAAGTTATAGAGTCGTTGGATTTTGAACAATTCTTTAGAAAGAGTAATATCACTCATAAGGGTGTTGTCTGTACATACACAAACAGCAATACCTTTTCGGAAATAAAATGGTAATGGATGCGCTGCATAACTGGGTGTTGCTTTTGTTTGAAAATTGCTGGTCACACAAATTTCAAGAGCGATATTTCTAGCTCGTACATATTCCAACAGCTTTAAGTCTTGCACTAGTTTTGTTCCATGTCCAATTCGTTGTACTCCACAGTTGATAATAGCGTCTTTAATGTATTCAGATCCAGCAGCCTCTCCACTGTGACATGTCGCCATCAAATAGTTCTATGTTGTTTGAAAATCAAGAATACATTAATTACAAAATATAAAAAGTGCAATAAAAATTACCTCATGAACCAATTGAAATGACTTTCTGTGTAAACTTGCAGGATATTCTAATTCTTTGGATGCCAAATCGAATGCCACCGTTTTTGCATGAGAATATTTTGTTGCAATCTCAGCCATTTCATAAACAACTCAGGGCTCATTTCTCTTAAACCACAAACAATAATCCTTCCAGTAAATCCAGGCAATGTTCTTTCAGCATATTCAACGCCTCTCACGACTGAGTCCATGATTTGTTTTAAGGAAAGGCCAGAATTAGTGTGTAAAACAGGTCCAAACCTAATTTCTAAATAAGTGGTATTTTCTTTGTAGGCATCTTCACAAACCTCGTATGTCACTCTTTCCAACGAATCTGATACATCAATATTTTAGTATGAACTGTTCAGGTTCCCTTATTACTTACATTCATTCTTTGGTATTTAATATTAATAACACGTCTTAGATAATTCTAATTACTTACTTGTAAAACAGCACAAGTAAATTTAAATGCTTCCAAATACTGTTCCAAGCTTGCACAGTCATCAGGTACAACCAAATGTTTTGACAACTCGTTTTCAGTTTTTGCTGGCAAATTAATATTGTATCGATTCGCTAGGTCTATCATGGTTTGAATCTTTGCAACAGTTTAAATGATTTTGAGAATTGACGATGAATACATAAATTACCTACTCTTAACGATCCATCCAAATGTCTATGCAACTCAGCTTTGGGTATTTCTATGAGCATGTCAAGATGACACTCGATGTAAAGATATCTAAACACCAACCTCTATTTGTTCTAAAGTGAACGTATTTCCAATCGGACATGTTTGTGCCTCCATCTCTGCTGTAGTTGTTGATAGGATATTCGGCATGCCTGCAGCAGCAAACGAAGAACTATTCCTCGACAAGGACACACAAAAATTCCTAACATTTCCAAAATTTTCCCTCCTCACTCCTTGTTTCCAAATACCACAAATCATGTGGTTGGCGTGCTTTTCCAACATGTTCCGAATCATGATGATTGAGTCTCTTCACAGCAAAAATTCAAAAGGCTTGTCTTCAAGCAAAAGAAAATTATTTTTTGTTCATAAAAATTGCCCAACAACAAAAATGCACGCTCTGCTGCGTTCGGCCAGCAAGGTCCTCTCATCAACAACAAAAACATCTAGCCATGCTCCATCATCCACATTGCTTTTCAGTTTTAATTCATGTAGTAACAACAACTTGAAGAAAATCATGTTTCCTTCAAATATTCAACAAATTTCGTTTTATCATCAAAATGTATTTAGTTTGAATGCCAGTAAACAAGAGGTGAAAATTGGTGGTGAGGAATTGAATGAAAAGATTAGCGAAAATATTGAAATTAATACAAATCAAGAGGAACAACAGCAAGAACCAGTGGTAGAGGAAGAAGCTACAACAAGCACCGGAGCAATTCGTCTCAGCAATATTGTTGGTGGTGAAACACCTGCTAAATATCAAGTCTATGTACCTCCCGCACATACCAATTTACCAATGAATGAAGTGAGAGAATTACATTTTGCTGTTGTTCAAATTGGAGGACATCAATACAAGGTCACCAATGGAGATAGAATTACTGTTAATAGAATTCCTATTGAAGTTGGAACACAAATTAAGTTGAACAAGATCTTACTTGTAGGAGGAAAGGATTTCAGCGCTGTGGGTAGACCAATCGTATCCAATGCCACAGTTTTGGCCACAATTGAGCAACACACAAGATCCGCTTACACCATCGCCTTCAAGAAAAGAAGAAGGAAAAATTCTAAAAGATTTAAGGGATTCCAACAACAAATTACAACTCTCCGTATTGACAATGTCCAATTTGAGGGACAAGCAAATGAAAGTGAATTGAAGGTTGTTTGCCACGAGTAAAATATAGATTCAATGAAATTCAAGGACAGTTGTAACAACTTCATTAATACAAGCTGAGAAATTTATGGAATTTTACTTCTTTCTGAGATAGACCTGACTCGATTTATTTCTTTGTTTTCTTTTGAGATGCCTCATTTTCTTCTTCGTCTTCATCAGAGTCCTCCTCAGTATCATCATTGTTGACATTGTATTGTGTTGGTACTAGCAAAGGTATTGGCGTTGATCGAGATGACCTTTTACTACCTGGTGCTCTCACCACCGTCCTAAATGGTTCTGAATTGAATGTCAACAATATCCTATTTTCTAACATGATGTGTACTAATAATCTATACTTGTCAACAGTGTTGTCACTCGATGTTTCACGGAATTTAAACTCCATTTTCACTTTGAGTGTGTTGTTTTTTGTTACATCAAATTCCTCTTTCGTTTTCCCTTTTAACACCCGTTTTCCAGCTCTTTCTCTTTTCACGCATTTCACTTCTACATCATTTCTGTCATCAACAAGTTCCAACCTTGCAAATAGACCTCCTTGATTAATCATTGGCATGACCACTCTTAATCCATACTTGACAGAACTCAATAAATAATTCTCATCATGAAGCTTTTCAAATATATAATTTTTAGTGTCTATCGTTACTGTTTTAGGATCAATCAATAATCTATCTCCGAGTATTGTCCTATTCAACTCTGTGATGGTGCAATTATTAGCGCTGTAGCAACTTTTTTGATAGGCTCTAGCTGACTTTTTACTACTGTATTTACTCATGTTATTATTACAATACAATGACCGGTGTATGTTATTGTTTTTTTGTTCTTTCAAATAATTGTTTGGAGTGCAGTTGTACAAGCTGAATGTTTGTCGGTCCGACACTATGAATTCCGACGTCAACGAGAGGTATTTTTTCGTTCGTGATGTGCACAATTTAATGACAAGTTCCAATCAGATGGTTTGATGAACTGCATGCAGCGCGTACATCAACACGAACAACATTGGAAAAGGAAGAATGAACCTTTTCGTTGGGCTGTATTTTTAAACAACACAAAATAAACGACTTACAGTTGCCCCAAAGAGGCTTCCTCGTAGCCAAGAGAAATTGTTGCATAGCTAATCAAAGCATTCCATTGATCATCACATTTCATCGGAAAGTCATCATTCCAAAAAAGAAGAACAAACAACCACTTTTTAAAAATCATCAAGAAAATATCATCGTCATCACATATAAAAAATGCAGTCCATATTTAAGAGAAAGAAGATTGCAAAATTTAATTTCCGTATCTCGTTTCAACACTTGATGAAGCTACCAAAGAGTGGTATTATATTGTATATATCATGGAAACGAGGAAAGAAACACAAAGGAGAAACTAAAAAAGCCTTTGTGAAAGATAAAACGGCTGTTTGGGAAGAAGAAATTCAATTCAAAGGAACGTTGTTTAAAAATTCAAAAGGAAAATATAAGAAAAAGTTTTTGGAATTGTATATACATGAAGTAGTCCGAGACAAGAAGAAGAAGGGAGAAATAGGACACATATCAATTAATTTAGCTGATTTTTCTTCTCTGCAGATGGAGCCTCACTCCGAGATTAGGACATTTACTGTTCCGCTATGGGGAGGTCATCGAATGGAGAGTTGAAAGTCAAGATTGAAAGCGAGCCTAGATTAAAGTCTGGTGCTGATGATCTCACAAGTTTAAGTGAAAACACAACAATGACCGACGCAACCGAAGACAGTGAAGACGACCACACAAAGAGAAAAGGTTTTAGGTCAAACAAATTTAACAAGACAGCTGATGATGACGAGTACAACGAGGATGACGATCATTTCGGAGAGACTTATGACGATGATGAAGAATTTGGAGAGCACAATTTTGATGATGAAGAAGATCATTATCATGATGATGACGACTTACGAAGCGGAGCCAGCAACCAAAGTCAAAACCGTGATGACAACGAAATTCCAAGTTCACAACCCTCAAAGAGATCCTCAGTGAAACAAAGTCGTGATTCTCTGGATGATCTGGATGACGAGGTTAGTGCACGGTCTTCCTCCAATCTCAAGGAAGACTCTGATGAAGATCAACCAGCTAAGAAACCAGTAATGAAATCTTTGGCCGGTATTAGTGCTGCAGAAAGAAGAAACGCTCTAAACAAGAATAATTCCAGGAAACATCAAAATCTTAGTTTAACGAGTGAGGTAGATTCTGATGCGTTCTTGAAAAATCTTGAAAAAACTAACCAGACCATTCAAGAGAGACAAAAGCGAAATGAGAAAAACAACGGTGGACTTACTGTCACGTCTCCTAGAAATACCATGTCTGAGGAGAGCATGACTGGAGATGAACACTCCAGTGGTGATGAAGCAAGGTTGGCTGAGGTTCAAAAACAAATCAAGCAAGAACAGCTTGAGAAGAAAGCTATGCAAGAGAAGCTTGAAAGATTACAAAGGGAAGCTAACGAGAGAGCTCTTATAGATTATGTTATTATTAACAAGACACCAGAGTTTGAAAAAGAAATTGCTGTTTCTGCGCCAATTCTTTACAAATGTCTGAAACATTGGGATAGCTTCACGCCTTCAAATAATCAAGTTCTTTCCAAGATCACTAAGGCTCTTCAACAAGTTGTGCAAAAGAACGAAAACAATCAAACCAATCAATGCTATTGGCTATCTGTGATACTCTCTCTATTAACACTCCTTCAAACAGATTTCCCTGTTTCTAGATCTCAAGAGCATGGCGTTCAAATTGATTTACTTAAACGAGTGGAGTCTTCAGCTATCAATGCCGGCAAAGGTGTTATGGAAGACGTATTACCACCAAAGGACAACGTTGTAGACGTTAAAGAAATGTTGCAAATAGTTTATCAAGTACTTGATATAGATAAGCAACAGAAAAATACTTTAATTATTAATTATGGAGATTCTACAACAAATGAGGACGAATTTGCTTTTGATAGTCCAGTTTCTCAATTCAAAAACGAATTGTTGTCATTGGTTAACAAGATATTTATTCAATACTATCAAGATGTGATACGTCAGCTATTACCTTTCTTGTTCGAAGCACTCTTTGGAAAGCATGGTCAAATGTCATCAACTTCAAGCCCTATGAAAATTGTCAAATTATTCGAAAATTTTTACAAGCTCTTCCAAGATAATTATATTTCAAAGACATTTTCCGAACAATTCTTTGCACATTTATTTTACTTTATTAATTGCTTTGGATTTAATGCTATTCTATCTGGATCAAGAAGATATTGTAATATGGGTTCTGCTATCATGTTGAAGATGTGTGTTTCGCAGCTTGAGCAATGGGCTGATGAGAAAAAGTTTGGACTTGGCTCTATAAAGAGCATTAAGCGAGGTCTCCTACCAATCGTTGGACTTGTATATTTGAGACAAAGCTCAGATGTAATGATAATGAATAAGGCATCACTAGTTGATTCAACCACACGACAAGAAGTATGTCCTGTGTTGTCAGCCACTCAATTACGAAAGATCTTAGAAAGCTATCAAAAAGATGACTTTGATCCTGATGTTGTTCCTCAGGCAGTCCTCAAATCTCTACCAGCACTCGACAAGAACAAACCTGCCAAATTTTACTCGATTCTACGGCCATCTTTAAGCCTGAATTAGAAAATCTCTCTCAGGATTCATCCTCTCTGAACATTATGAGTGATAGTATTTTCCAAAACAAGGTTCCGAAAGAGTTGCGAGAGGAGGAAGACTTTGCATTTCTGATGCAATAATCACCGAGAATGTACAAAAAATCACTAGACTATGAAATTACATCATTCCAAATTAATAATTATTGTCTTTGGATTTATTAGCGATGATGAAGTGGAATCTAGTGTGTTTTTATCCAACAGTAAAATTGATGGTAGGTAGGAGCTCCAGTGAAAGGTTATTCTTTGGACTGGTGTTGTTTAACCTTTCTTTCGAAATCTTTGATGAAGATTGCCAATTCAGGTTCATATTGTGTTTCTGTTAAATTTAATGCTGCTTGTTTGATGCGGTCAATAATTGTTTGTTCTGTGTCCTTGTCTGTTACTCTTATCAATGTTTGTGTTCCATCATCTGATTCCGATGTAAAATAATGTAATTATTATGATTAATAATTAGAATATATAATTTCAAGACCACAATTTCATTATCATCATTGATGGCAACACCCGAAACACTTACCCAACTCGATAACAAATTTGGCATTGGCTGATGTTTTGTGTTCAACAATTCTCTTGCATTCGGTTTGTGGGTTGTAGTGTTGAATCGACGGAAATTGTTTAACAACAACATTTCTTGAAATAGTATTTTCCTCTCCTCCGTATCTGTTATAAATTGCTGTGATTCTCTTCAAATTCGATGGAAGCACAATCCGATTGTCCAAAATGAAATTCATATTCTTGAAGAGCCTTGGGTTCAATAGACGTTGTGAGGACGACATTTTTTCATGAAAAATAAAATCAATGAATCCTATTTGGCATCTTGGAGAAAAGTGTTCACTACTTTCATCTACAGTATCACTTTAAGGGTGAAGAAAATAACAGATTTGGAAGGATAATCCCATGCTTCTCATGCAAAAAATGCTGTTCGAATACTGTTGATACATTCTAATTTTACTACGTGAATTCTGTCGCAATTTTTTGTGTTGGGAAGTTGGCACGAAATTTTGCGACAGCTGTGTCTATAAAAAAGCAAGATGTTTTGAACACTCTTTCGTGAATAATCATTGAAAAAAACAAATGTTTTCAGTTACCAACAAAATCTTTCATGCAAAGCACAAGCAAGAAGGTTCTCTTCATTGGACATTCTCGTTTTTGTTAGCGTTGTCACAGCTCACTGAGGAATGTTGGTACTCTGTGCAGAATCCACTCTTCTTACTGAGATTGTATCATGAATTCAACAAGAATGATTACAAAATCACTGTGTGTCCCATGAGTTTCTATGGTGTCACCTATGTGGTTGTCCAATGGTTCCTTGGTGCTTCCAACATGCATGAGATTATCAGAAGAGCTCTTTCATTAGCTTTCATGTCCTTGTCCTTCGTCTGGTCATTCACCATCAGTAATCAAATTGCTGGAATTGAAGAAGATCGTAAGAACAAATCATGGAGACCTCTTCCCAAGAAACTTTGTTCGGTTGCCTTTGCTACACTCCTTCTCATTCTCTCTACTGTATGTTATCTCATCCATGGTTTGATCGAAGATGTCTTTTGGTACTGTGCTGTGTGGGTGGTAACTTTTATCATTCACAACCACTTGAAGGGTGATGTACTTTGGTGGTCCAAAAATCTTTGCAATGCCATCGGAGCATTTTGCATGCAAAGCTCTTGCTGTCAAATGATGACAGGTCGTGTCGATGTGTTTTCTACTTTGGTTTTCGCGGTGACCAGTGCTTACTTTTGGTGTGTCATTGACATGCAAGATTACCGAGATTTGGAAGGAGATCAGATTATTGGAAGAGAAACCTTTCCCATGATCTTCCAAGACATGACCGCCGCTAGAAAGGCCTTCTTTGCAAAAGCTCTCGTTTCTTCCATGTTCTATGCCATTGCCATGTTTGCCGTTCTGCTGTACTGCAAACAAGAGAATGTCCACTCCGAAATTTCGTCCATGCAATGGATAGTCTTTGTGGCCTATGTCGTGATTGGAATCGTATGGATATGCAAAGGAAGTCTTGAATTGTTGAAGAATACGGATAAGAACCAAGATGATCGGACCTACAAGAAGTGTATTCCTGTATGGTACTTGTTTCAATTGCTCCTTTTTCCAGTAGTGCATGGTGTTCTCTATCCAACTGTCATGGATCAGTAGTAGATGGATGGTTTAATACCTTGTCGAACAATCCACACAATAAAATTGTAAATATTAAATACAGAATTCCAAGCTCTACGCAAGCGTGGGTGATTGGTTGCATGATGAGGAGTAACGATTCGAAAAGACATTTCGGACTACCAATCAAAAACAAAAGCCATCACATCCCTGAAGTGATTCTCTTTCTTCATCATCATTCATCCAAATATTCTTTCATCATCACTCCATGATTCAGGAAGTAAAACAATTCTTTTCATCCACCAAGCAAGGCTTGCTTGGGGTTGTTTCATCGGATCCAAATTCTAAAGGTTCCACAACAGCAGCAGCCGATCCCACCAAAACCTATGCAGTGGCTCTCTCTGCAGGTGTTGCAGCTGCCATTGTTTTAGCTTACAAGCTTTTCAAGAACAAGCAACAACAAGCATCCGATAAGAATTCTACTAGCACTCCAACCATTGCAACCATGAAAGATCTCCAAGAATTATACTTGAAATCTTCCAATTCTTTGAGTCCAATGACGAAAAAACAAAGAATCGGAGTCTTGTTAGTCAATTTGGGTACTCCCAATGATGCCACTCCCAACTCAGTCTACAAGTATTTGCAACAATTTTTGATGGATGGTCGTGTGATTGATGCGAAATATTGGTTTCGATACTTGCTCGTGAATGGCTTGATCGTTCCTTTCCGATACAAAAACTCAACTAAAAACTATCAAGCTATTTGGAAATCCAACGATTTCACTGATGGAAGTGCTTCTCCTCTCAAATATAATACGGAATTGATTGTCAAGCAATTAAGAGAGAGAATGGCAGGCCAAGACGTAGATGCAGATTTTGACCTTGTTGTCGAGTATGCCATGCGTTATCAAAATCCATCCATTGAGACTGGCTTGAACAAGTTGAATCATGAGCATCATTGTTCACACATTATGATTTTACCTCTCTTTCCACAGTACGCTTCTGCAACCGTTGGATCTATTCATGAGGAATGTATGAGAGTCATGTCTAAATGGCTCTATATTCCTTCATTACATTTTGTGAATTCATATCCAACCTATGCTCCATTCATTCGGTCAGTCATCCATAGGATTGAGGAAGCTCTTCAAAGTAATGCTGAAGAAATTCAAAGCAAGCATGGATTCGATCACATCATTGTGAGTTATCACAGTCTTCCAGTCCATCATGAAATCAAAGGTTACAAAGAGCGAGAGGATTTAGATTTTTCTTACTATGCTCAATGTCTGCAAACAACCAAGTGTGTCTTGCAACAATTAGTGAGCGCTCCATCCCATTTGGAAGAATCAAAAGAAACACCTGGTTCCTATGCCATTTCAGAAACCGAGTTTAAGCCTGAGCTATCCAAATACTTTGCACAACATGTCACAATTCAAACTACGTTCCAAAGTCATTTAGGTAAACTGCCATGGCTCACTCCTTACACCACTACTGTGCTAGAGGAATTGGCTTTAGCAAAGAAGAGAGTTCTTATTGTTTGTCCCTCTTTTGTTACAGATTGCATTGAGACGGATCACGAGTTAATGATTGAAGAAAGAGAGGAATTTCATTTGAGGGGAGGAGAGTTGTTTGTGTTGGTTCAATCAGTCAATGATGAAGCAACCTTTGTCGAAGGATTGTATCAAAAGATTATGGACTACTCCAATGTTGTTCATAAATAATGTTCTTGTTTTGCACTGATTGCTGGCGAAACATGATTATTTTCCTGCTTGGGGACAACCGATCAATAAAGTATTACCACCCCTAAATGAAAATCCAAAAACGCCCGGTGACCCAAAATTAATTGTCAACCATCATCTCTTTCTGGGAAACAGAAAAAAATTGCTGTTGTTTGAATATCTCCACGCTGCATCACAATTCTCAGCGGCAAGTGCCAGTTTGCATGCACAACAAACAGTTTTGTCCTTCCTTTCGTCAACAAATTATTACCATCAGCAATTTTTGGATTGCATTCTTTTTTATGAGCAACGAATATTCGCTCGCTATATCGCTAACAGCATCAAATTAGGTATTAATTATTTCCGTTTGTTCATAAGAATATAATACACTACACAAATACAGTGTATCAAAAACGTATCTGTCTTCATCGACCAAAACCACTTCTGTCACTTGTCTCCACTAGTTTTATCGCTCACAACATCATGCTGGCCCTCAAACAAACCAAACAAAAAATGTTGGACGCTACCAGACCCAATAGCGCTCCTACCTCACCATCATCTCCCACAAACATACATCACCAACATCATCATGACGATGTACAACCCTTCTCTTCTTCTTCCTCTCCTCCTTCCAACCCTTCCTCTCCCAAACTGTCTCATAAATCAAATCCTTCATCCCGAAGAGCCTCCGCTCGATTCAACAACAGCACAAACGCATCCAACTCTCAAAAACGTCTCTCTGTAAATCTTCTTCTCAACAAACTCACCAACATGACGAGTAATAACAATGCCAGCAGCACTGCCATGAATGGAGCTCATGCCTCCACGCCGCAGCCAACTCGAATTTTTCTGGCGCCACTTCTTCCTTACTGTCCTCCACGTTGACGAATAACAACAACAACAACAACACTCTAGGTATTGAGGGTTTAAATACTCAACTCACTCAGCAAGGAAGCCAGATTATTATAGGTGTACCGTATAGGGAAGGATGGGGCTATCGAAAAACAACCCATTGGCCCTACTTGTATAATAAGAGATATTTTGTATTGAAGAATCATCATTTGAGAATTTATCGGACCCAAGAGGATTTTAAACAACATCAAATTTTGTCTGCTCAATTAATCAATACACAACAGAATGCATCATCAAGCTTGAATAATAGCAGTCATCTCAACAATTTTACGGGTGGCACGAGTTTCAATAGCTCTTCCTCTCATTATAATGAAGATGACAATACGAGTATTATTTCAACCACTCCAACTTCAGCCACAATTGGTACTGCTGCGAACAACAACAATAATAACCCTGTTTTCACGGATCCTGCAACCATGATTAATGAATTCATTCTGTACAAAATTCCTCTCAAGTATTGCAAATTAACGAAATTTCATACAGTGAAGGGTAATGATGGACAACATTCTGCGGTCAATGTTTTGGACTATCGAAGAAGCGAGGATCATCACAACGATTTGGATGGAACAAGCAACAATGAGGCAACATCATCGAATAAGGAACATTCAAAGATTACCACTGCCAATACTACTGCTGCTGACGATGATGAATTGGAGGAATTTGAATTACACTTTCTACCTCCAGCAGATTATACAGGTACTGGAGTAGTGGGTTCTAAGAGTTATAAAATCAATAATCCCAATGGAGAGAGCGAAAAACAATCGGAAGATCATGCAAATAGTCATGGAACCAACGAAGAGGGAGGCTCCTCGTCGATGGCCAATTCAGCAATTTTCAAACTCAAATTCAAGAGAACCAAAGACTCTCAGAGAGCCACAGATTGGTTCTCAACATTGGATAAAGCAATTTTCCTTGCAAGCAAGGCCTCTGAGGAAGAAGAACGATCAAATTATGAGCAAAAGGAGAAGGATTTTGATGAAGAAGAATGGCTCTCCAAATACAAACAAGAGCAACAACAAGACATGATGGAATTACCTGTTTTTTTACGACCTCTCCAAATGCAAATGCAACACAATGAAGAGTTGCACGATCAGCAAGAAAAACTTAAAGCGCAACAAGAGAGCAATTCACGATCCATGTCCCTCAAAAAACGTTTATCACAATACTTTATGGGAGGTTCTAACAACAATAATGCCAACTCGAATTCGAACAGCAAGAGAAACTCGAAAGGTCTTGATATTAGTGGAAGCAATGTTGAATCTGACGACTCAGCCTCACAGCACACACCTTCCACAACGACATGAAGAGGAGAAGTGGCTACATTGTCGATGACAATTTTCCTGAAATTACGGATATGGCCCAATTACAACATTTAATTCGACAAAACGATGAAATTCATGCCCATGACGAAGGCAACAATGGTTTCAGCAGTCATCATACTCCACCTTCTTCTTTCAACGTTCCTTCAAAACCAACATCGGGAGGTGTTGGAGCCCTACTCTCTGCCCACGCCGAAGAACAGAAAATGTCCAAGATGAAGCGTCTTTCTACCAATTTAGCTGAATTATTCTCAAAGAAAAAACCAAGTACACCAACCAGTGGCAGTGGTGGTCATGATTTTAATGACACAACCTCAGAGTGTCATTCAACAGTATCGGCAGACCAATCCAAGAAAAAGAAACAAGAAAAGAGGAAGAGTTTGTTTGGAAAGTTGTTAACGTTGAACAAGCATTAAACTGTGCAAGTCTCAAATGTTTTCGATTGTATGGTTATGACATTCCCTTTATTAATTTTTGGATTATTACTATTATTATCATCGAAAAGCCTGCGTATCTTTCTTGGTCAACCGAACGGAAATTAGAAATAAAGAGCAAACATTTAGCAGGGAGTAAATCATAGTCTCTTGGTGGTACTTAAAATTGAAATACTACTTCATGATCCATGAAAATCGCATAAAAACGGTTGTAAGACACCCCATAAAAAAATTGTTCAGATTGCTCTCTCAATTTCTCTGTCCACCCTTCCGCCATGAACCAATCCGATTTTATGAAACCACAGCAAAACCATGCAAGCTCAACCTCCACAAGCTCATCCTTCGGAGAAAGGTCAACACCCAACGACAATGGCTCTCCGACCAACGTGTTACCAGTCCGTCGAAGAAAAATTGCTAAACATAAAAAAGCAGAGTTGGCCAACCGGTTGCCACAACTTCGGACCATAACGCAAGCCAATGAAAACTCCCATGCTATGGAAGATACTGATGTGATCGAGATCACTCCAATTGTTATTGCTTCTTCACAAGAATCCACCACTTCAGATTTGAATAGCGAGAAGAAGAAGAAGAAGGCGCTAAAAAAACGGACACCCGTCGTCGAGAAGGAAACGAAGGAAACCAAACAAAAAAAGAGAAAAGTGTCTCGCCAAAAGATGTATGAAAACGTGGCCAAGACCTTACGAAATTCATTGGTCGTTCAAGAAGGAATGCTTGAATATGTGGAAAACGTTCCTCCTTTGCCTGATAAAATCGACGTCAACAAGTATCGCAATAAGAACTTGTTGGCTCTTGACGTTGGGTCCAGTTTTAGCAAAGCATCAAGGATCCACATACTGCGTGGAAAGAGTAACTCTTGCCAAACATCCCACTTGAAATTTGGAACCCACAAAGAAAATTCATTTCCAACCCGCATCTTCTACTCCAAGTCCCTTCATCAGTTTAACATGAAACCACCAACTTTGAAAACTGAGAATAGCAACGATTGGTTTGAATTGGAAAATATCAAAAAGATCTTTATGGTGCAAGAATTGTACACTATTCAACTGCATGGAATTGATTTCAATGTTGCACACGTCATGTACCAACTGTTGAAAGGTCTTCTCACACAATTGGCTTATCGATCCACAACAGATGAACATAATAACAAACACAGTACTCTTGGAAGTTATTCTGGGCTGATTTTAACTTGTCCTACCAACATCTCTGAGATTGTCAAGTTGGTCTACAGAAATTGCGCCCTTAAAGCCATCAATGAGTTTGTTAATCCAGAATTGACTCTTGAAGATATTTACATCATTGAGGAGTTTTCACTTCTCAAATTTTTCAGTGATGCGAATAATATATCCACTGATCCAACGCTTTATGTGGACATTGGCCACCTCACCCTTGACATTACTGTTGTCGAATACGATGAAAATGGAGAAAGCAAGATTACCTACCGAAACGGTGAAGTTGGCGGCATGTCCATCCTTCATAATATTATCAAGTCAGAAACAGGACAAGATTCTTTTGAAATTATGAAAAAGATGTTTGACGAAAGTACAAAGGTCAATTCAGAAAATGAAATAGAATCTATCGCTGCTTCACCTGAACCGAAAATTATCGAGGAACTACAGTCATGTGAAGAGAAAATCATTGAAGCTATGCGAAGTATAGTGACTCCTTTGTGTTTAATTATTCTGCAATGCTCAATAACGAAAGTTCATTTTGCAGGTGCAATTACAAGCTGTCAATACTTTGAACGATTGTTGGATCAGCTATTCTCTGCTAAAGGCATTATGGAAACCCTTGAAAGAATGAAACCCTATTTGAAGGATCAGTATAAGGAAATTCAGGGATGAAAGTTGAAACCACTTATGAAAAATCTGGTAACAGCGCTTTACTGGATGGCATTGAACAACTTATTAACCGATCACTCGCTACCTGCGACATGGGTGGTATTTCATTTCATTTTTCAGTTGCCATTCCGAAACATTACAAGTCTCAATACCATGTTGGATTTTTAGGACTACTTGAAAATGGTGATCAATCAGAATCGAGCAGCTCTCAGATAGAACAGTTTGGAATATCCGTTCGAACAGATATCAATACTCTCTATGTTTTGCAAGATTTCGAAACGTTTATCATCAAGTTCAGTCCAGTCATTGATGTCACAAAAATTGGAATGATTACAATGAAAAATTACTATGACCTTGGAATTAGTGAATTCGAAAGATTCTCAACTGTATGTTTATACGTTGATCACAACAACATTGTGACCACGAACCCGAAATACCTTGTGCGAGGAAGTGTTGACGATCAATATGTGACGTTGGAATTCTTTTACACAAGGTCATCAGATATATGAAATCAGTTGTAAAAATCGAAAGAGAGGGAAGAATGGAACGTATTCCTGTCAATGATGTGGTTCGAAATGTATTAGAACATTCAGAATCCGACTATACCACTTGGTATGGATTAAATTATGAAACCAAGTTTGTTCTTCAACCTTGTTCAAGCAATCGTTTAACCAAGCAAGAGAAAGAAGAAGAAAGTAAGGGTTTTGAGGAGGAGTTCAAACAGATCAGGCCTATCCAAAGACAAAAGAAATATCTACGAGAAGATATTATGTGTTTGGATGATAATGACGACGAAAAGGTAATGAGTGAGCTTGAAAAAGCATGTGTGAGTTGTGGAGTGGATTGTGGTGTGATTGGCTTAAAGGTCACTTCAGAAACCCTTGCTAGCTACAAGAAATATCTTGGAAAAGAAGAACTTATTTGTGGTCCAATTTGTGCTGCATGTAGAAATCAGTATCGACGAAACGTGAGTTATTCTAAGAAGTAAATTATTTTTTATATTGTTATTGCAGACAGTTCATTGAAGGCACCCGCTGCTTTTTAACAAGAACATATATTCGAGAATACAACGAGACAAGTTTGGTGACATTTATCTGTTAATTTGATATCGTCAATCGAGAGCAAATACCAATCACTGTCTTTCGTGATTGATTCCTTCGCATCAAAAAGAACAGCTTTCAATGACACAATTTTCATATGTAACATTATTTTGATTGTTGCGATTGCTTTGTCTGACTAACTCCTCGTCATCTCAGAAATTTCATGGATGATGTTTTGATGTGGTTCTTAATGTCCAGTGGCAACCAGCCAATGTGTTATTCATAGCAAATATATTACCAGGTGGCTTCATCCTATATCCAAGAAAGGGACCTTGTATTGATGTCACTCATGATGGAGTACTGATTGATGTCAAAAAATTATAATAAAAAACAACATTCTCCAGTGCCAACTATCACCAGAGTATCATTCGGTGGAGTTATATAGCACATGCATATTTGAACGTTAACCATTATGGTGAGTGAATCTTGAAATGTGTCATTTTGAAACAAATTTTAAATATTTCAAATTTACTTTTTACTTGAACGTCATCTTGTAAATGGCAAAGATACAAAGATACCGGCTTTATATATTATATACATATGAATATATACCTTTCAGTTTATGTTCAACCACACAATGTGATTGAAAACTCACCTTCAGGTTTTTATTTACCCGAGGGTAAGGTTTAGGGAAACTAAACCTCATTTTTTGGAAGAAATCCAAACAGCTATTTTGGGAGGCCCTAAACCCCAAAACAAAATATGAAATTTAGTTCCCTAAATCATTTTATTTTAGTGTTACCAAAATTCGGTATTTGGGAAAATACGAAAAGTTGAAGTTTGGGGGACCCCAAACATAAAATATAAATTAGATTTAGACCTTCCAAAGTCATTGTTTTGGGATGTATTAATAGACGCAGCAGTTGTTTTCGTTCCAACATATATTTGAATTTTCTTTTTTGGATTTCAATACAACAAGAGTTTTTATTGTTAGATATTTTTGTTACAAATCGTTAAAGTCCAAAACAAATGAGTAATAAAACTAAGGCAGAAGGAAATGATTACAAATTTCGCAACTAGTTTGTAGAGTTTGCTTGCTCCTCTGATGCTAATGATTGTTGAAGTGTAGTAGCTGCAACAGCAGCGAACTGGTTTGCTCTTGAGACTGCTGTTCATTAGGAGCAGGCATCTCCTCCTCCTTCTTCTTTCTTCTTCTTGTTGTTGTGATTGCCTTGGATTATTGTTAATCTCCTCCTGAGGCAGCAGCTCCTTCCTATTATTCATTACCTACCTTGAGCTGGTGTTGTGTCCCTTCTTCTTCTTTCCAGTATCATCAGCTCCCTTCTCGTTGGAATCACATCTTGTCTAGAGGAATTATCTTCATGGTGGTACATGAACTCTACTTCCTTCACACCAAGTTCAGTGCTAATACAATCATTCTAGTGTAGAGAATGTGGAAGACACTACTTTAACAACGAATAAATTTAACATTGAATTTCCTTTCATTGGACCTAGATGAGAACTTCTTCTGACTTGCTTCATCATCATCATCATATGGTGATGAGAAGGATGAAGAGAAACATCCCTGGATGAGAAGATTGTGGAGGAGAAGGAGAAGGAGAAGGAGGAGAAGGCTTGGCATCACATCCATAAATTCTCTCCTCGCGTCCTTCCATTCTGAAAAGAAAAAACTAGGCGTGTTCCAATTAGTATTGTTGGAGAAATAAACTTAAGTTTTCTGACCTTACTTACTGAGATTTGTTGGTTAGATTAAATTTTGGTGTTGCTGTTGTTATTGTGTAGATATTTGCTGCAATCGATCGGATCATCACTCATATGTTCAATACAATAATACAATGTACTTGATTCAAAATCTCTCAAATCAAATATAAATGTTGGTTGCGATATTTTGAAGTGTATTATTTGATACATACGTATCCGCAGTTAACAATCATCATATTTTTTTCTATGGCGGCGCAATTGGTACTAGAAACCTGTCAGATATTCGTCAATCCCACGTCAGCTGATCACAAGGAATCAAAAATAAAATGAGTGAGTCTCTTCCTGATTGGTTCAACAAGGGCAGAGGGAAACCGAAGCAACAAGTAGTGCTGACTGAAGCAACAACAGACAAACTGAAACGAAAGATAGAGGTCCTAGGACTGGATTTAGCTCAGAAAAAACGTACACCATTATTCGCTTTAGCTGAAGCTAGTAAAACAACAGCTTGTTCTCAATTATGGTCCTCCATCATTTCATCAATTACAAAGCAATTACAGGAATTCAATTACATCAATCAAACTAATGCAGAATTAAATATCTCGTTAACGCTTTCTGATCCAATACACCCAACAATGCGGTACACTAAATTCCGAGTCATAACACTTGACGAAAACAACAACATGGTCGAAAAGAAACATAATCGATTGTCCATTGAAGAAGTTGAACGTAATATCATCAACACTGGTTTAAGCAAAAAACAAATTAAAAAGTTGTATGAAACAAAATACATTCCATTCAGTGACCGAACCATTTCGAAATATCGGAAAGGGATTAAGGATGAAATAGCAAAAGAGATGATTATCATCAAAAGCAACAACGATATCAAAGGCTTTGCGATTGATCCAATTCAGTCTTTTTCAAAATTATTAACAAATACAAAAGTAATAGAAGTGATACGCTCGACAGGAAAATGGTTGGAACATGCTCCGATTTCTGGATTCAGAAGCCGAAAATTTGGATTTAACAAAAAAGGAGAATTTAAAGTTTATTCAATGGCAAGAGTGTCCACTGATGCCCATAAATTAAGTAGGAAAGTGAATGAAATACTTTGCTTTTTAGGGCTTGTTATTTGCGATGCTGCACAACATCATAGTAATTACAAATTATTGGCAGCGTTACCTAAAAACAGCGACAATCATTGTACATTATTGAGCTCATTCAAGCCAATTGAATCATTGATTGCAAAATTTGAAAGCCATCGGTTTATATTTGAATTACCAATTGCTCTATTTCAGAAAGATTCGTTTTTGAAAAATTTTGTGAAAACCTGTACCTCAGAGAAAATTATTATTCGGTTGCAATTTAATGTAGCAATGGGTGGAGATTTAAAAAACATGCTTGCATTGCAAACGGATGATAAGAATAGAATATGTTTTGTATGCCCCATTGATTATGAAACACACAAACAATTCTTGTTTTCGCTCAAGTGGAAAAACAATAATCGAGCTCAAGAAATACTGAAAATGTTGTTTCAGTCCAAAGAAAACACACGAAAATCATTACGAGAGACAATTGAAGGCAAAATCCAAATTGAAACCTGGGATTGTTTCACTGAACTTTTTACTGACAAGGGACACCGACACCCTGGTTTAGGTGATATTATTTTCGCCAATATTTCCATTTTACGAAGAATTCCTGACATTTTGCACCAATTCATGAGATTGGGAGAAAATCATTTACAGATTGCATTGCATGCTGCATTGAAAATTTCAAAGCAATGTCAAAAAGAGTTGAAACAATACTACAAGGACAAAGGATATTATGGCCAAAATGACAAAATTAATTTAATGGGAGACGATGTATGGGAAACATATGGCAACAAAATTATTGAAGATATCACTCAAATCATGGAAAAGCACGCAAGTAATCAACAACTCTCTACTCTTGCATACGTTTGGATTGGAAAGGTGACAAGAATATTTCAAGCAGGATCTGAACTCGTTAAATTATTGGTACAACCAACATTTTGCTCAGACAATGATTTACACAACGTTGCAAAGAAAATTGACCATTATATTTCTGTCATTGTCCCTGTTATTGGAGACACAATAGGCACGTATTGGAAAATGCTTTATTATTTACACATTCTCCAAGAACATGTGATCATGTATTTATTTATTTACAGAACATTGTACCCATTTGCCATGACAGTGCATGAACGACTGAACAAGTATGGCAAAGATATGTTCGCTCATACTATGAGGTTTGGAGGGAACGGAAATCCCACGAGAATTTATCGTACCTCTTCCAACGAACAGCTTGTGGAAGACAGATACCTCGCAACCCTAAACCAGTACTATTACCTCTTCTGCTGCATGACAGCTAACGAATAAATTTATTTTGTGCTTTCATGTTCATTTTTGACTTGACGAATATCTGACAGGTTTTTAGTGCGCTTCAACGTCGGATGCGCCGCCATATCCCTCCCAACTCAACCTTTATTTTATTGTTTACAATTTGAAAAGCTCATTCATGGAGTAATTCTTCTCTAAATCTATTGAGAGACGTATGGGAGTCAGTAATCCCGTTTTTGCTTTTAGAGAAGATTTTGGCTTTTGCCAAGTGCAAAGAAACACAACCAAAAACAGTTACCTTCTCTTTGGTTGCGCCAACAAAATGGAGAAAGAGTGAGGGCCCTTTCAAACCTGCAGCCGCAGCAAACAGCCAGCCAGGATAGTCCTTGCTGTAGAAATTATTTTCGGATGCAATCAACAGAATCCTCAGGCATCTGGTTGAAACAGGATTTTTGCGGCTGAGATAGGATTTCGATCAGGTGATCAGTGTTTATTTTGCTGACTAACCATTCTCCACAATGACGGTTCTTGGAAACGAAGTAAATTCCTCATAATATTGTGTAAAATCTTTAGAAACGTCCATCAATCTGCAATCTGATTCATTCACAACAAAAGTTTTCATGAAAAATCTAAAAGTATTGAGCTCTCTCATTTTAGTATCTCTTCGGTATTCCCATTTGATAGAATATAAATAATCTTCTCCTTCCCATCCAGGCAAAGGTTTTGTTCTTCTTAGTCCTTTTTGTCCACTGTTTGATTTGCTTAATTTGGCAGATGTAGACATGATTGTTTTCATCTAATTGGAGAACATAATCACCAATGCTTAAATATTCGGAATTGAGAGTCATTTGCTTCTGGTTTTTCAATTTGTTGTTTGTGATAGGTAATTCCTCCAATGGTGATATGTGCGTTGGATTGTTTGTTTTTGAAATTTTGCAGCATGTTGTGTGGTTGATGTGTTCTGTTCCATTGCTGCTCCAATTTATCAAATTCCACAATGTCATTATTCGAATATTGTTTCAATTTGAATTCTTTTGTAAGTAAAACTTCAATACCAGGTATATTCAAATTAAACAATAGAGTATGAATGGTTGGAGCTTCATATTCAGTATCTGAAAGCATGGCATAAGTGCGACATGCTCTTTCAAATTCACCCATAACAATAGTTCTGGTGATGGGAAGCAACAATAATACTCATATAGTAATCTTGTGGATTGATCTTTCTCTTTGTTGAATTGTAAGCCAACAATTAAGGCACTTAAAAAATTATTGAGAGCATTCAAGAAATTTTCAGCGTTCAGATTGGTGTTGGAGCCACAATGTTGTCAAGCCGCTCCATAAAAATTCTCGATCATATATGCTTGCAGTTGAAAAGGCAAAAATACTCTGTTGTTGGATGATGATTGAACTCTATACATTGTCAAACAAACCGATCATTAATAACAACAATAATAGATAAATTGACAATTTATCTACCTTGAAGTCGAACTATAAATTGACTCATTATCAACTTCGATGTCAGTATTGTTATAATTTGTTTCTTTTTCTTTGAGGAAGATGCGAGCGATTCCACAAAGCTCTTTTGTTATGAACATTTGTTTGACATCATCTTCAGTCATAATCTTGTTTTTACGTGAAATCTTTGGTTTGGATTATCATTTTCGGGTTGCATTCGGAAAGAAATCACTGCTTTGATGAAGCGCAAATGACATGATCTCTTCATCATCAAATAAATTTAGAACAACCAATGCTTTTGATAGCATTTTCTTCAAAAATACGAATTACTGAATTGATGTCTGATGGTGTCTAGCTCCACATTTGAATTCATTTCGTGCAAGGATGACGTGCCAAGGCTTGTTGTTGTTGTTGTTTTTCATTTTTATTTTTAAAAATTTTTTTGTAAAGCCAAAAACAACTCAAAGAGTCCAAAGAGACTTTACAACTGTTGGCGGAAGTCTCTTCATTGGAAGATTTCGTACCTTGCTTTGTCGTGCGAACTGAGGAGCATATTAATTTAATTCCTGCTCACTATATAGTCTTGAATATTTCTTATAAAAATAATTTGTTTGTTTTGTTGTTTCTAATCTTTCTTTTTTGAAATACGACATTTGTTTTCATGGAACACCAATTTTTGCGTTTTGGTGCTCCCAATTCTTAACTTTTGATGACACAAAACTATTTCCGAATACCTGCGATTTGGCAAAACCAAAAATTTTTTTTTGAAAAACGACATTTTTGATTTTGGTGGAGCAACCTTTTTGATTTTTGGCCTAAAGCAAGTTTAGTCTCCCCAATTTAAAATTGGGGCCCAAAAATGAACTTTTTGTTTCCATAAAATTAATAAACCAGACACTCGGGTATGAAACCTGAGGCTGTATTTATGCGCTTTTACACGTAACAAAGCCAATAACTTCTCCAAACGTGTTCGTTTCGTTGAGCCCGGCTGTTCATCAATATCCCAAGAACTCTCTTCTTCTGTAGAATCGTAGTCACTGTTATCCTCTTCTGTCGACTCCATGGCGTCATGCAAAGCTGACTCTTCTGAATATGAATTGGACATAAAATTTTTAAAGCTTGGCGGTCCACTCACACAGGCGCCACTTGTGGATTGGGATCATTGACATTCACTTATAGTCATCATGGCCAAACGAAGGACACGAAAGGTGTGTTAGAAGAGATATCAACGAGTTGTTTTCGTTGTCTTCATCCGATGTAGAAATTTCTCGATACAAGTGTTGTTGATAACAAGCTAAGGACATGGAGGAGGGGATGGAACTATGAGTTTTGGAATTTCTAATTGTTGTTGTTGACCACTTGGAGTGGTTGATGATGGATGTTCCAAAATGAACAACTTCTCATTGAGAAGGAGGCTATTTCGACTTGAATATCATCTTCAGAGTGGTACCAATAATGTTGAAGTTGTCTTTGAGTAACCATTGTCTTTTAGGATGTCTTGGGTTGAATTTGGTAACAGAAAACAAGACGTTGTCTCATGAAATCGTTAGAAAAACTCTTTCACGTCCAGCAAATAGTGGTGGACAACAATGAATTCGGTATTCCTTCCATCAAGGTACTATTAAAACGGAGTGAGTTCGATAAAAGTGGCCTTATGAATGAGGTGATAAACGACTTTGAACGAGTTCAAACGAATTTAAACGAAATGAAAATATTTTTATCGAAAACAAACGAGTTTCATTTTTTAGCGTTCGAGGTGAAATAATAATGACAAGATTTCGTGTTGTTGATCACTTGACGAAGAGAAAGTAATTCCGCGTGATGAAGAAGAATTGTACATGTTTGAACAAATTGTGGAAATCATCAATGTTCAAAAATCAAGATAATCATTAGTTCATGATCAAAAAGTTACTTGACAGATGTAACAAATAGAAAATTGAAAACCTTGATGGATTCACTCCGTTTGATAGAATTGTAGTATTACTCTGAGTCCAATGAGGTCTTCTATATCTGGGTTGGATTTGAATTTCGTTTTTTATTCAAGTTGTTCTTTATCATGAATGGCTATTTCTCAAATTATGTAAAGCGGAGATGGTTAAGCTTGCAGTTGTAAAGTTGGTGACACTTTAAGCTTTCGGTCACTTGATTGCTGAACTTTTCTTTTACCCACCCCTGTTCACACAACACTGAACCACAAATCTCACACAACATTACTGTAGTGGGAGAAGACGCAAAGCGCCCCTTAACTTGTCAACTCAATTTGGAAAGTAACAAACCGTTGACATTTTGTCTTTCAAAAAAATGAACATCACACCACGATCCGTCCTCGCTGTCATCATCCTTGTTGCGGTTCTCTTGACATTTTCACATGGTCTTGTTGCTGCATCTCCATTCCAACCTCTTCAACCACAATTCCTATCCACCTTGTCCGAACATGCCACCTCTCAACAAATAGTTGAATATTATTTCTATGAAAATGTGTACACAGACGCAAATTGCACTCAACGCACAGGAGCCAAATTCTTAAAAGCAGCAGCAACCACTCCATGTGTTGCTGGTCCTCCTCAGGTCACCTGTCAACAAATTACCGGTTTCAACTTGTATGGTTATCGAACTTGTGTTTCCACTCCACCAAAAGTTGAATCTGGAATGGGAGCTCTTGCTTTTTATAACAATCAAAATTGTTCCAACACTGCTTCAACAACACTCACTTCAACAACATTACCACCCTCTTCCACTATTCCACACAGTGTTGAAGTGGTTGTGTATTATCCCATGTTTGAATGTACCACCGATGTGTTTGATGTTTCATCCAGAGTCAAATTGGACACTTTGAAATATCACATGTTTAAGGGAGATTTGACATGTAAACAAGAGACGGATTCATGGGAGGTGGATACTTCATGTGCACCCTATGGACCTAGTGGTTCCATGTTGTTTGTGATTAATCCTGCAATGGTTTATTATGACATGTATACAGATGCTTCATGTACCAAGTCAACCTTGTCACTCGTCGTTGCGAATGCTTCGTGCACTCCAAGTCAAACATGTTCAAGAATTGAAATGTTTCCAACTTTGGAGTTTTATGGTTATCGTTCTTGTCATTCAAGTGTTCCAGCTCCAAGACAAGGTCAAGTCATGTCAGTCAGATATGGAAATGCCACTACATGCAAATTACCTAGAATACCCATGATTTCTTATTTACCAAATGGTGTCTGTTCTCCTTTTGATCCTTTCATCACTTCAATGACTAATTTTAGTGCAATGGCCACTTGTTCTCAGTACACTTCCTACTATGGTGAAAACTGCGGGGCTAGTAATGTATACACTCAATATACTACCACGAACAACAACAATAATGGAGCAATCTGTTCAAAAACTAATGACGCGACAGGATTTTCATTAAGCTGTAACTCACTTCCAATGGCCAATGGATATATCTCCTATGACTTGTATTCAGACAATGTATGCACAAAGAGAATTGGAAATCCTTCATCATTCGCTCTCATGAAACCAAGTCAACTTTGCATTCCCAATACAAATTGTGTCCTTGTTCCAGGAACGAATAACATGTATGGTGTTTCAAATTGTTCGAACACATTGCCAACTCCACCACCAGGACAAATGGTCATGCATTCATTCGCTAGCAATGATTGTTCTTCAAGCTCTCTTAAATATTCACAATATTATGCAATTGGTGTCTGTACGGCCAATATGATGGGAACTGGAAGTATCATGCCAATATCATGCTCCTCCTATATTTCATATTCAGATACAAAGTGTCAGAACTTTATCAGCCAACTCAATTACACTGCAGGAGTTTGTACACCCAATGGTGCTGGAAATACGCTTACCTTTGCATGCAATCTACCAAAACAGAGTGCAAGTACTAAGAGAGGTGTTTCAATGGGTGTTTCCACCATGATGATGGAGCATCATTGTGCAATCATGATGTTGTTCATGTTGTTACTTGTATTTATTGCTTAACAAAATTAGAGCTCTATGGATTAAACCTGAAATAAATGTTGTGAGAGGTGCTTGTTTGGTTTGCAGCTTTTAGATTCAAGTGATTGACGACTGACACTACATCGTTCACTCTTTGACTTGATATACTACAGTGAACTCCAAACTTATTTTATTTTCGCATTACTACGTATTTATGCGATTTTCTTATGCCAATGTGTCCTTTTTCTCTGGACTTTCAGTATCACTCTCTTCTTAGAAGCCACTACGATCCTCTTCTGTAGACTCATTGCTTCTTGCTAGGCAATTCAAAAGTCGTCATTTCTCGTTTCTCTCAAATCTCTGCAATTTATGAGCTGAAGAAATCAGGCCACACGTTTTGAATCATTTCCTTGATCTCGTCCTCGGTGAAGATAATTCCTCCTCGTCTAGAAATTGTCAATGCTTGTTCAAAATCTTGTCGTGCCTTCTCTAATAATTCCTTGCTTTTCACATAACCCAGTCCTCGAATGAAATAAGCCAACTCCGAATCTGGAAATATCTGCAAGGCACGATTGACATGCTCCATGGCATTCTCCATCGAGTTTTTTGTGAGGTACAGTTGTCCCTTTAAAGAGTACAGTGTAGAATAATGAACGTTCCACGAGTGGTTCTCTCCTTTGGACGAGCTGGAATCATCTTCGTTCTGTTGATCGCTCGTCATGGAGGTATTTCTATTTAGTTCGTTCTCTGCTCGATCCAGCAACTCTGAAATTTGTTGAAGAACATTGCTTCCTAGACCACTAGATTCCATTCGAAGGTACAACAAGGCGAGTTGAAGGAGTGCTTGAATATTATTGGGTGAAAACGACAAGGCTTTTTCCAAGTCTCGTATCGCTAAATCTTGTCGTTTAAATCGTTGATGCCATAGTAAATTTCCTCTATGATAGTACAGCATGGACATGGAATGGTTGTAGTGCTCCTCCGTGGATGGATGATCCTGTGGTCCATGATGAGAACCATATTTAATTCCTTGATGAGCCCAATATAATGCCTTTTCATAGCGATGCAATTCGTAGCAGCACGAGAATAATTCATTGTACAGGCTGAGAGGAACAGCTTTTCGTTTTTCAGTCAAGCTTCGAAGAGCCTTTTCCATATATTCATTCGCCTTTTCAAGATTGTAACTTTCAGGTTGAGAAGCGTCGGTACAGAGATGAGCCACACGAAGGTAATAAATTTCTATGGATTCCATCTTGGGTGAGAGTTGAAAAGCACGTTCAAAATCTTGAATGGCTTTCCTATTATCCTTAAATTTCAAATAATACAATTTGGCTCTCTGAATGTAAGCGTCTGAAAAGTCTGGATTCATCTTCAATACCTTATTAAAATCTTGTAAAGCCTTTTCCTTTTCGTTTTGCGAGCTATAGTACAGCCCTCGTACATAATACGGTGCAAATGCCTCCGGAGTCAACTCGATCATTTGAGAAGCATCTTCAATCGAGTGCGTACATAACGATCGTTGAAGATACGCGTCGTATAGAATGGCTCGATCTTCAAGAGAGAAATCTTCACCGCGAGATTCTTGTTGCATGACTCCCAGCCGTTTTCTTCTCATGGTCAAACAATCAATGATTCGCGAGTAGAGTTCAACGGCTGTTGGTTGGTCATTGCTAGCTAGTGCTTGTTTGGCGAGTCTCTGCAAGAGTTTTAAAGAGGCGTAATCATGTGCATTTTCTCGCTTGGGTTGAGATTTTTCGTTTTTATGCGATGCCCATACGTGATACACTCTAAATTGATCAATTTTCAAACTCCATTTCAGCACGTGATCGTTTCCTATGAATTGGAGATGTTTGATTCTAGTTCTTGTTCGGTTAGTCTTCTCACTAATTATTTTGCTGGTGCAAATCAACCTTGGTGTTGCTATTTTTTTCATTCTTCAACTGGATATTTTAGGTAAAAAGTCATTTTCTTTTTGGAAGCACACTTGTTGTGCAATTAGGCCATCTCTCCCACAGAAGCCAAATCTTCACCATCCAATTCTTCCCAGACGTGAGTGGCAGTGGAGGCTCTTGGGGTTAGCCCATCTCCACCAAGAGCATGTCGATTCTCCCCAATATTTGTGAAAATGGTTGGAATATTGGCCATGAGTGGTGTTGAGCCTACACTGGATTGAAATGTGAAATCGTCTACTTCTGAAGAAATGTCATTCTCAGTGTCCAGACCAGCCTCTTCGTCGTCACTAGCAATCACCTCACCTGGATGAGAGAAGGAAGAATCTCCTGGAAAGTATGAGTTATATTCTTGATAGGAGGAGTTTGTAGTATTGTTGGTAATAACATTATTACTTGTGAATTGGTGTTCAAACGTGTCGGGAATTGATGACGATTCTGATACTTCTCCCATCAAATCGTTTTCTGTAGGATCCTCAAGATATTCGTTCTCTTCCAACGGCTTTGACAGAACACTGCTATTATGCTTTTCAATTTGTGGTGATGCATCACTCTGTTCTAATGCGTGCACATTATATGGAAATAAGGATAGATTCTTTCTGTTGAGGAAATAGGTGTCTGTCATGACTTCTCTATGATCATCTGCAGAGCTAATGGAATCTGTTTTTATAGCAACGCCCTGTTTGTTGTCTTTCTTATTCTTTTTCTTTGGTTTTTCAGCCATAATTAAATTGTCAGCAACTTTTTGCCAACGGAATATTTCTTCTTCCTTTTTCTTTTTCTTCTTTTGATTTTTTAGTAATTTTTCTACTGTGGGTTTCTTGACTTGAGTTTCTTCTTTCTTGGTCTTTTTGAAAATTTTCAACAATCCCAAGGTTAGAGCTGTTTTTTCTGTTTTCGTGGATTCCTGTTTTTGTGGAGGTAAAATGTTTGTAGGAGAGATTAAACCAGTCTTGGTCTCTTCCTTGGGATGATCTTCATCGTGATGGGGAGATGTGTGAGGTGATATGTGGGAGGTCGTTTCTGTCGTATCTACGGCCAGGTTGTCTTTCTTCTTTTTACTGTCGTCCGTTGAAGATTTGTTTTCAGGAGAAAGAGTAGTAGAGTGCAAGGGAGGACTTTGGGAGTCGTGATGCTGGTTGGTAGCCTCGTTTGGAGATGCTGAATGAGGAGTATTTGAAATTTGTGGAGAGAGTGGTTTGGTTGTTAGTGCATTCACAATGCTTTTTCTATAAAAATCTAGGCAGTATAATCGATAGGCTTCGAAAAATATTTGAGGAATATTGGTTCCCAACCGTGTATCAAATTCGACAATGTTCAGTCGCTGATTTTTCTTGTTTTGAAAAAGTGGAACTGCTTTTTGATGAAAGTGATAGTAATGTTTTGGTTTTTGAACTAGCCCAACATTGGCTGCTGCATCTTCCACGTTTCTCCTCAATAAGGCTATTTGTTGTTTCGTAGATTTGTTCAGTTCAATATGGCCTGCCAGCATGAAATTGCCTTGCGAGAAAAATGTCGGATAGATCGAATTGATTTCTTTCATCCATGTCATTGCAGTATTTTCTAGAGAACAAGAGGAATTTGTATAGCTGAATACAAAAATAACTACTGTTGGTGCTATGGTTTGATTTTGCTCTGGTTTTTGTTCCAATAGCATTTGTTTGTACAGAGCTTGACGTAGTGACAAGGCATGTCTAGAACCTGTGTGACAAACTCGAAATAATAATTTTTTCTTTTCAGGAACAGGCGGTATTGATTTTTCCAAATAACTTTCAAAAAATTCTTCTTCTTCAATAGCAATCAAATCTTCCAAATGAAAACCAGTGTTTAACAAGTCATGTGAAATATTGCTCAGTTGGCTAACCTCATTCTTTTCAAAAAATTCGTCTAAATGCCTTAAATAGTCAACGCTATGCTCCTCAATATACCATTCAGTAACTCTCTTGTTTTTTCTCAAATAATAATTAAGTTTGTTTGAATCTTGCTCTGTTTTTGGTTTGGGTGGCACTGTTGGCGGTATCGTCTTTTTACCAGTCGTTGCTCCAGTTTGCTGTTGAGGAGGCACTGCAATATTGTCCTGCAAATGCAATTGTTGTTGAATGTGATGTTGAATATTTTGAATACCTGGTATTAAATCCTCGTTTGTTGTTGAGCCAGAGGCATGTACATTCTTTCTTGAGCCAGATCGGGTGACCCCTGCCAAATTTTGTTGAGGTATTTGAAAGGACACTCCGAGGCTTCCACTGCTCGACTTGTGGTGATGATGTTTTGGTCTGCCTGATGAATGATGTTTGTTGTGATGATTTCCAGGAGGACTAATGTCTCTGTGATGTTTCGACTGACCATCTTCTTCTGTGTTAGGAGATGAGGAGTTGTTAGAAGATGTAGACGTCCTTGAATGTGACGATCTTGGAGAAAGGTAGTTATTATACACAAGAGGTATTTTAGGTTGTTGTTTTTGCTCATTTGACTCGGCAGAAATTGCTTGTTGAGACATATCTCCAATGGCTGTTGTGTGTTGTTGCTGATTAATATTGTCAGAGGTTGCTAATTGATTCTTGTCTAACTTTGGAATTTGATTTGTCACCGTATTCAAACTACTATTCAGAGAAATTTTCAATTTGTTTTTGTGAGTTGATGACTTTGCTCCTTCCGTGTGGTGAGGTACACAACAAGGAGGGGCTTGTTTCTTCAAATGCTTTCCACACGTATAAGTTCTCAATAATTGATCTACTTCTTTGGGAAGTGAGCTCACTATGAGAATGGGAATTACAAGCCATTCATCGGTGGCAGAAGAAGAATGAGGATGTTGTTTCGGTTCTGTAATTGTGTTCTTGGAAATTGCAACAGAATGAGGCTCTGTGGATGGAGAAATTACTATTGGTGGAGGTGGTACATGGGAATCGGTATTGAACAATAAATTGTTGGTTGAAATCGTTACATTGGATGCTGATGATGGAGAAGTTGATGACGTAGGATAAAATTTGAAGTTGTCAACAACAACGCTAGTAGGATCATTGTTTTGTGTGTTACTACTGTTCATACTATTTGGCACGCTTGAGTCGCTCACACTTCTTCTCCTCGGATCACTTTGTGATGATATTTCATAATTGTTGCCAAAATGATGTTCTAAATTATTATTCAATAATAATACATTGGGTGATGTTGTCGTGTTGTTGTTATTAAATTCTTTGTTATTATTTCTTGATGGAAGTAAAGAGGATGGTTGGTCAGAAAAACCACGTTGTCTTGTTGCATTCATATCACCACGTTGCTGAGCAACAGAAGGCACATTCGGAGTCATCAACGCTGCGTGTGTGGTACTTTGGGAGATTCAGAGACTTGCGATGATGACGGGTTGGTGTGATGATGAACAATTTCAACCGTTTGATGTCCGCCAGCCCAGAGTGATACTTTTTTCAAAGATAAAAAGGAACACCGATGATCAATCATCGCTATGGAAGAGAAGGAATTTTCAAATTCAGAACAACTCCTGTTGCAAGCGACGATACGAGATGGTGTTGTTAGATATCGTGTTGAAACCGATGATGAATGATGAGGTACGGATTGAACAATGAACAACACAAAAAACAAGAGAAAAATGTCCTTCTTGAAAAAGTTCATCAAGCATAAGAAGCAAGTCATGATCAATCTCAACACTCCAGCAACAATAATGCATCTTCATACGATCAACAGCAACCAAATACTAAAACTGCTCTTATTCCCAACGCTTCTCATTCGGTTCAAGATGCCGATTTTAGTTTCTCAACACTTGCCATCTGTTCTGATCGGAAAGTTGAAAAGGTGAGTTCTTGATGATGAAATAGCATCATTTGCTATTTACATATTTCAATAGGTGAGCGATGTTGCACCTCCCATTCACTTATCGACTACATATTCCATGGATTCCGATGTTTCTGATGGCATGATTTATTCTCGAGTTCGTAAGTGTCAGATTTCAATTTGATGCAATTTCACAACAGAGCTCTTGACTCAACACCTCCATGAATAGATAACAAAACACGTAGTCGTGTGGAGGCTGTAATTGCAAATTTAGAAGGTTCTGATGATTTCAAGACGGTCACTTTTTCGAGTGGTCAGGCTGCAACCTCTACATTGCTTTTTACCTTGAGACCAAAACGAATTTTCAAGAGAATGGTTGAAAATACAGAAGGAGATGATGAAGCTGGTTATGCAGGAACAAAGGATTCAATGGCAACTTTGCGGGCCTTTGCAAATTTCTATTGTGGAGTGGTAAAGAAGGAATTGCTATCAAAAATTCCAGCCACATCTGAAGAGAATGGAAAGAAAGTGGATGATATTGAAGATAATGTGATGAAAGTCATTGATATTACAAAAATTGAAGAGGAAGTGGATATGGATCAAGCCATGCAAAATCAAGATCTATCTCCCAACTCAAAACCAATTTATAAGGGTGACATTATTTGGTTAGAGACACCTCTTAATCCGACGTGCGATTTAACAGATATCGAATATTATGTTAAGATTGCTCACCAAATGGGAGCTCTTGTGATAGTGGACTCCACATTTGCATCTCCTGCGTTGCAACAACCATTAATGATCGGTGCTGATTTTGCTCTTCATAGTACCACAAAATTCATGGGTAAGTATTTTCACCAAGTTTTGTGTTTTCACATCAACGAATTCGATCACCCTTTAATTATTTTAATTTATATTACTTCAATTAATGAAGGAGGCCACTCGGACTGTCTTGGAGGATGTGTCACTACCAAATCCAATGGCTATGCTTCAAGTTTGAAATCAAACCGATCTGTACTAGGGTGTGTGATGGGAAATTTGGAAGCTTATTTGTTGCTGCGTTCATTAAGAACTCTTCAAGTGAGAGTTTTACATCAATCCCAAACTGCTGAGGTCGTAGCAAAATGGTTACATGGTCAAATTGGAAATGAAGAAACCAATATGCAAGTCACCAAAGTACATTATCCAAATCTTGCTCCCGAACAGTCCTCACAAGAAGGTCTTACAACAACAGATCAAGAAACCGCTGCATCCACACCAAAGTACAAGAAATTAACGAATTATGAAATTTGCCAAAAACAAATGAATGGAAAAGGACCTGGAATTCTGAGTTTTGAATTGAAAACAGCTGAAGGATCCAGAAAATTACCACAGCTGCTTGAGATTATTGAGCATGCAACATCTTTGGGTGGTGTCGAGTCGTGTATTGATTACAGATTCCAATGGGACAGGAGTACGGCTCCCACTCTTTTGAGACTGAGTATTGGATTAGAATCACCAAAAGATCTTATTGCAGATCTTAAAACAGCGTTATTGAAATTGTAAAACTGAATAATGGTGAAGCTTTATTTCACATCAGGTTTGACATTCCAAATGTAGGGAGAACCGCTGCCGTCCGTGAAGGACAAGTCACTGGTGAAATTTGTCACGAGTAGATACGGAAGCAAAAAATGCCATGACAAAGAATATTGAGCACTTTTAATATTGCTCTTGGTCTTAATAAAGTAATAGTCAAATTCAGCACTGTTGTTATAATCAGTTGTGATAGAACAGTGAGTGTGAGACGGGATCACAATATGATCTCCTTTCTTCAATGTGATTGTTTTGTTTGATAAAGTAAAACGAACATGATTTCCTTCGATTAAAACTAGCAAACAAATTCCAATATCTTGAAAAATTTGATGCTTAGCGTTATTCTCCATTAACCATTTTCCAACAGAAAAATAAAAACAAGTCATGAATTCTGTAGTGTTGAGCTACCTGTTCGATATTCCTTTGGTCTTCCTGTCTGATATGATATTGACTCAAGTGGCGTGTTATGGTGTTCAAACAAGTGGTCAGAATCCACTAACCTTTGATCAGGTATGAACCATAATACTCTCAATATACGTGATTTCGGAGGGAATATTACCATCGGATTGATTTCGAACGAGAAAACGGACACCTCTTCTGTATGGCTCTCTGGCAATTAGTTTTTCATGATCACCAGTCTTCATCGTGAAAACTTCAGTAGATGATGATTCTGCGTTGAGAGTTTTGAAAAATCTGGCTACGCTCTTTTTATTAGACCAAACTCCATCTGCATTACTCTTCTTCGTCCTCTTCAAATGTGAACAGGCCATACTTCAAAACGCTCCTGTACCTTAATCTGATATCTTCAGAACTGTATCGTTCACTTTCTTCTAGGTTCTTGTTTTCTTCTTCCATTCTTTGCTTTCATCTTCTGCTTGTTTTTGTCTCTCTTTTGCCACCTCTGGTCCTGCTTCAAATTCTGCAACACTCATAGACTTATATTCCATAGATTTAATATATTGTCCCTTGACTAAACGTGAGTACAAATCGGGCCTAACTTTAGAAATGAGTTCAATAATTTTGCTTCTGCAAGGGTTGGGTTGGATGTTTTTGGTGAGATCGCTGTTGGCCTGGTTGATATGTTCTGGATCAAAGTCTCCGGTAAGAGAGAACACAACAAACGAGGTATCATCTTCAAATGTAGTTCTATCTAAGGTCAATTTTACATTTTTGTTGACTTTGAGGTAGTATTGTGTTCTGTGTACTTCTATCGTGTATCTCTTTTCATTAAGCAAATCTAATAGGCCATAAATTGTACGTGCCGCATCATCCAGACCCATACGTTTTTCTTTGTATGAAAGAATACCACTTTCCATATCTTGGTACGTTTGTTTGATTGAAACGATCATTTTGCCATCTTCTCCATATCCGTCTACCACCTTTACCCATTTGTTGTTTTGCATGAGAGTATTTCCTTTGTATCATAAAAAGTTTCAGTGTAAGCGAGTTTTTTTGGGTCTTCATCGAACAATGGTTTGAGTACCCGATCAAACTCATTCATAGGTAAAACAAAGTTGTATTTTGAAGTGACCTTCTTTGTGTTATGGACAACGCTGTCCACATTACATTGCAGCAAGAAAGAAGGAAATTGGTCGAGTTGATGAACAGGTGTACAGTCCTCGAATATTGTTTCGCCAAAGCGGATGAGGTCGTCTCCATTTTTTTTTGAGTTGTAAAAAATAGAGGCCCTTTCAAACCTTCAGCCACAGCAAACAGCCATTCAGCCAGGATAGTCCTCGCTGCCGAAATTATTTTCAGATGCAATCAACAGAATCCTTTGGCATCTGGTTGAAACAGGATTTTTGCGGCTGAGGTAGGATTTTGATCAGGTGATCAGTTTATTTTGCTGACTAAAAAACCGTTCTCCACAATGACGGTTCTTAAAATATTGCGTAAAATCTTTAGAAACGTCCATCCAGGCAAAGGTTTTTGTTCTTCTTATTCCTTTTTGTCCACTGTTTGATTTGCTTAATTTGGCAGATGTAGACATGATATTTTTCATCTAATTGGAGAACATAATCACCAATGCTTAAATATTCGGAATTGAGAGTCATTTGCTTCTGGTTTTTCAATTTGTTGTTTGTGATAGGTAATTCCTCCAATGGTGATATGTGCGTTGGATTGTTTGTTTTTGAAATTTTGTAGCATGTTGTGTGGTTGATGTGTTCTGTTCCATTGCTGCTCCAATTTATCAAATGCCACAATGTCATTATTGTTTCAATTTGAATTCTTTTGTAAGTAAAACTTCAACACCAGGTATATTCAAATTAAACAATAGAGTATGAATGGTTGGATTCATATTCAGTATCTGAAAGCATGGAAAAAGTGCGACATGCTCTTTCAAATTCACCAATAACAATATAATTAATATGTTCTGGTGATGGGAAGCAACAATAATACTCATATGGTAATCTTGTGGATTGATCTTTCTCTTTGTTGAATTGTAAGCCAACAATTAAGGCACTTAAAAAATTATTGAGAGCATTCAAGAAATTTTCAGCGTTCAGATTGGTGTTGGAGCCACAATATTGTCGAGCCACTCTATAAAAATTCTCGATCATATATTCTTGCAGTTGAAAAGGCAAAAATACTCTGTTGTTGGGTGATGATTGAACTCTATACATTGTCAAACACAAACCGATCATTAATAACAACAATAATGGATAATGACAATTTATCTACCTTGAAGTCGAACTATAAATTGACTCATCATCATCTTCGATGTCAGTATTGTTATGATTTGTTTCTTTTTCTTTGAGGAAGATGCGAGCGATTCCACAAAGCTCTTTTGTTATGAACATTTGTTTGACATCATCTTCAGTCATAATCTTGTTTTTACGTGAAATCTTTGGTTTGGATTATCATTTTCGGGTTGCATTCGGAAAGAAATCACTTTGATGATGGATTTTGGAAGTGCAAATGACATGATCTCTTCATCATCAAATAAAAGACTTTAGAACAAGCAATGCTTCTGATAGCATTTTCTTCAAAAATACGAATTACTGAATTGATGTCTGATGGTGTGAATTTTATATCTGGAAGATAGTCATAGAGAAGATGAAGATCAGAATTCGTTTCGTGGGTGTAAGTTGATGTGGATTGGTTGTCTAGCTCCACATTTGAATTCATTTCGTTCAAGGATAACATGCCAAGGCTTGTCCGGAATTGTTGTTGTTGCTGTTGTTGTTTTGCATTTTAGAAATGAATGCAATCCCGTCGTTTGAGGATTCCCTGCCGAAATGTTATGTGTGGACCCTTTGCCAAATGAGAATGGTAAGGAAGGGATCTTATCCTTTTCATCCTGATGGGTCCTTGCTAAAAGAATTAGACGTCACAGAAACCACAAACAACGTAATGATGGCAGCAGTAGAGAGTGATGAATTCACACTTGGGAGATGGAAACAGGCAATCCATCAATTGTGCAAATCAGAATCGTCTAAAAAGTTCAAAATAGTCATATTCATCGGAAATGATAATGAGGAGGGCTATTTCTGTGAGTGACGAATACTTTACATTTTCCTTTGAAGCAACGAAACGAAAGATAAAGCGACAAGCAAGAGGAGCAAGAAAAAGAAAACTATTCATAAGGAAGAGCGGAACGGCTCAAAAACAAATGAATGGAAAAGGACCTGGAATTCTGAGTTTTGAATTATCATCCCCTGAAGGAGCCAGAAAATTACCACAGCTGCTTGAGATTGTTGAGCATGCAACATCTTTGGGTAAGTTTTGTGATATTTCAAAAGTAGTCTTATCATTTCTGTAAAGGTGGTGTCGAGTCGTGTATTGATTACAGATTCCAATGGGACAAGAATACGGCTCCCACTCTTTTGAGACTGAGTATTGGATTAGAATCACCAAAAGATCTTATTGCAGATCTTAAAACAGCGTTATTGAAATTGTAAAACTGAATTATGGTATTCATGGATCAGCTTTTTTTCTCCATTTTTGACATTTTGACAAACTCCCTTTTTTAGGTCTCATCATCAAACACTCAACACAGCTGCGAAAAAGTGCTGAGACCAAGACAAAAAAAAGACATATTCTCGTCTAGATGACTTGGTTTACGACCCTACAAACGTCACTTCTTCTTGTGACACTTGTCTCGTACACTCTCGCTTTTGATATTTTACCCCATCATCATCATCATCGAGCTTCCCATGAAACGCTTGATGCTTTGGCACCATCGCCCTACTATTCCACAACTCAATACACCATTCAACCTAATAATTATGTGGCTACTGCTGTCACCATAAGTTATGGACATTTTGACGTTCTGGCAGTGGGTGCTGTTGGTTCGACATTTGAGGTCCAAGCCTGTTCCACTACTGTGAATTTACAAAATGCATGGGGAACTTTTTGTTTTCTACTTGCAACCTCATTCACAGCCAATGCTTATCGTCAACAATTTTACAATGAAAAGTCTACACCTCTTTACATTGTGTTAAGAAACACTGATTCCTCTCAAACTGCAACAGTTAAGGAACTGTTTGTGAATCGAGTTTCCGCTCCTAGATTTATCGGAAATACATTTTCACTGAGTATTCCGTTGAATTCAGACTACTATTTTCATGCAAAAGATTTAATACAACCTTATTACAAGTATTGGAGAGTGACTGTGGCAGCTTCGCAATCAGATTCCTCCTTACCATTTACTTTACAGATCGATGCTGGTTTCAATCAAAATCGAACAGTCGATCAAACTCAACAATTTACCATTAAGAATCTCTCCGAGAGTTATCCATTCATTTATGCACCGAGGAATATTGTGTACCCAACCAGTCCTTACACAAGAATTCGTTGTACTCAAGCCACCAGTGACACCTGCCATGTGGCTGTAAGTTTGTATCAACCATTTGATGAACAGCCACCCACAAATCAAACAACTCCCACCTCTCCCGATAGTCTGGGAGCCATAATTGGTGGTGCAGCCGGTGGAGTCCTTGTTGTTGTTGCTGTAGCTGTGATTGTCATTGGTGTTGTTTTATATTGTGTTTGTTCAGTGATTCCAAAGCGAAAAAATCAAAAGAAATTAGAAGCAAATAAGAGCAAACAAGGGCAACTTCATGAAGACCATCACACGAATTTGCATTTACTGGCCGAGCATGAAATACATGAATTGGATCAACACGTGATAGACATGCATCACACTGAGGATATGCTCCATCATGATGCTTCCAATCAGGTAAATTCCAATCGTCCCAACACGAATAATTCTTTGGCAGAGGTCAGTAAAAAAGATGATAAGAAAAGAGAACAAACACCAAATAATCCATCAGAATCAGACTTTCCACATGACTCAGTGTTTGATTCGTTTGAAACGTTTAGAATTCGAACCACACAACAACCACTCCTGACAAACAGCCATGATCCAAACTCACATTCCAATAATATCAATTCAACATCCTCAACCAACTCGCAGAATGACGAGCAAGACGATATGTTGAAAGGACGATACAAATGCATACGAGAAATTGGATCAGGATCATTTGGAAGATGTTATCTGTGTGAAGACACCAAACGAAATAATATGCAAGTAGCCATCAAGTTAATTCCTGTTGAAGAGAGTAATCTGGAAGCCATCTTTCAGGAATGTTCAAAAACACTTGGAGTTAATCACAAGAACTTGGTGAAAGTTTTTGAATTTTTCTACGCCAAACATTTACGAGCATTAGGAATTGTGATGAAATTTTACAAATTAGGCGATTTGGAAGGGTGTTTAAAAAAGGGAGTGATTACCAACACCATGCTCGTTTCTCTGATTCAACAACTTGGAGAAGCCTTAGATTATTTACATAACACCCAATGCATTCTTCATCGCGATATTAAACCCAAGAATATATTTGTGGAAGAATTTGATCCAGAACGAGATCAAATAGATGTCACTCTCGGAGATTATGGAGAGAGCAAAGGTAGGTTTGCGATCATGATCATCATTCTCACCTCAACAATAATTATTCAAAGATTTGTTCGAAAGCGGACCAATAACTCATTTAAAGGAACTTTGTTGTACATGGCCCCTGAAGTACTCACGCACGAGCATTATGGAACCGCTGCTGATGTGTTTTCTCTTGGTGTGACGTTGTATCAAATTGTATGTGGCTCCAACAAAATTCCATCGGTAGTCGGCACGCGAATGTTAAAGAATGAAATTGAAATGGATCAAGAAATTTCACAAAATTTAAAGGAGAAGGGAGTGGATGAGAATACCATTCAATTCATTTTGTCCATGCTTAATGTTGATCCAGACAAAAGGCCCAAAGCTCAAGACATTAAGAATTTTAGAAGGAACGTATAATGAAATATATAATAGACATTGCTTATCTTTGTGTTGATGTATTGCTCAATAGAGGTCAAAGGCTCTTGATTAACATACGTGTCCCTTGATTTTGTACAGACCTGCTGTCGCTAAAAAATGTGGTGTACGACAGAGAAATCATTCTAACTGCTGTGAAACAAAATGGTAAAGCGCTGAGTGATGTTAAGGAACATTGGGATAGTGATCAAGAAATTGTTCTTGAAGCAATTAAACAAAATAAGAAAGCACAAATTTTACTCAGAGATGATAATTTCATGTGCAAAGTTCTTCAATTGTCTATCGTGAAAGGATGGAACATTGTTATTATGGTGCTTATATAGGTCACAAGTGAATAATTAAATTCACAGTAATTCAAATTCAAACCTTCTCTTGCTCTTGGCATTGAATACCAAATCCAAACTTTGAATTCCAAAGCACGAGGAAAGGCTACAGAGGTATTTTCACACTAAAAATATTGAGTGTAAGCTGGAACGATTGGTGCTGTGCTCAAGAGCAAATCATTGTGCTTTCAAATTGAAAATCACCACGATCATCACGATCCATCTTCAAGATTGCACTCAATAGTTGATTTACATTTATTATTTTCAAACTGATCCTACATTGTCCGATCATCATCAAAGAAATTAAAATTAATTTGGAAAATGATTGGTGGTAGTAGTGCCTCAAGTGCTCTGCAGAGAAAATCTCTCAATTTAATTTATTATTGTTCAATTGCTTTATTCGGTTTGATCTTCATATTGTTGGCATCATGGGGTGCATATCGACTACAATTAGCTGGAAAAGGAAAGCCCATCGTTCAAGATGAATTTCCATACCGTTTACCTGATCATCTCTCTCCAATACATTATGATATTGAGTTAGAACTTCAATCCGATAAAGACAGTACATTCAACGGACGAGTATCGATTGATCTCAAGGTTAACGAAGCAACTAAAACCGTCGTTTTGAGCGCAGAAGAGTTGCAATTTGTCGCCTTGCTCAAAGCAAATGCAGATCAAAAGAGTGAGCATAACAAAACAGGAATTGTACCTGCTGTGAATGGCAAGATTGAAGGAGTTTCACTTGTGAATTCCAAGACCAATGTAGCCATCGAGCTGACAGGCTTTTCCACAGCTGATTTGGTCAAGTACAGAAAGATTCAAGTGTATTCCAAACAGACTCTGGAAAAGAATGGTCAATATCGCTTGACTATCGATTACGTTGGATTGATTCGAAATGACATGAGAGGTTTTTATCAAAGCAAAGCAGCGGATGGATCTATTGTTTTATCGACACAAATGGAATCTGAAGACGGAAGGGCTGCAATTCCACTATTTGATGAACCAAAGTTTAAGGCATCTTTCCAAATGACGATCACAACCCCTGTTAAAAACGACAAGACTCGAATTTTATTTAACACAGATGAAATTAGTAGAAGCACACTTCCAGATGGAAGAGTTAAGGTGAAGTTTGACAAGTCACCCCTCATGTCCTCTTATTTGATAGCTTTTGTGATTGGTCAATACGATTATATTGAGAAATCAGCTGATGGTATTCGACACCGAATTTATACCCCAGTCGGAAAAGCAGAGCAAGGAAGAGATGCTCTAGAGGCAGCTGTAAAAATTACCAAGTTCTTCACTGATCTCTATGGAGTCAAGTATCCAATTAACAAGATGGATCAAATTACCATTCCTTCGTTCGCAAGTGGAGCAATGGAAAATTGGGGCTTAATAACTTATAGAGAGACATATTTACTGTTTGACAATGCTACTGCGTCACAATCGGATAAGGAGAACGGTATTGAAGTTGTTTCTCATGAAATTAGTCATCAATGGAACGGTAATATTATCACTTGCGCTTATTGGACTCAACTCTATTTGAATGAAGGTTTCGCAACCTTTATGGAAACTTATGCGCTTGATAAAACCTACCCATCATGGAAGAGAGGCCTTAAAAAGCTCACCAACAGTGTGATCTATGCTGCCGATGCTGACTCTGTAGCTAGCTCAGATCCCATTGTTCGAGAATACAAAAAGATTCAGTCGAAGGATGAAATTGATGGTCTTTTCAATTCTATTACGTACGATAAGGGAGGAGCTATTTTGAGCATGTTCTTTAATTATTTAGGTGAAGAGACCTTTGTGAAATGGATGAGGGCTTATTTCTCCAAGTACCAATACACGAACACTAACACCACTCAATTACTAGATCTTATTCCAGTTTCAGATGTTAAAGGAACAGCTGAAAAATTCTCCACATGGCTCTATCAGGCTGGAATGCCAATTATCAACGTGGTCAAAGAAGCAGATGGATCATTGACTCTGACACAGAAACGATTCTTTTCCTATGCCAACTCTTCTCAAGTCGATCAATTCAAAAACAGCAAATGGTGGATTCCTTTGACCTATGTGACAGAAATGGATGATGATGCTCCAGTGAAAAGAATTGAATTTCCTTCTTCACAGGCCACTTTAAAAATTACGGATAAGGCTGTGAAATTTAATCACCACAAACACGGTTTCTATCGTGTGAATTATCCAAAGAGCATGTGGACTGATTTAATTTCCAATATCAAAGAATTCGACACACAGGATCGATTTGACTTGTTCAATGACCTCTTCTCCATTGCAACCTCCACAGTTGAAACCATTGAGTCTTCTCTCATGTTTGAAATGTTACTCGCATTGAAGGAAGATGAAACGAGCATCTTGTGGGAAAGCATGTATCAATCGGTTCTCAAATTGAATCAATTATTGGCAGGCGAGAGTGTTTCTCTCTCTTTCAACCGAATGGTATTGGATTTGGTTCAAAAACAATATGAGAAAATTGGATGGGAAAATCATGGTAATGACGATGATGATCAGGATGTAGCAGAACAGAAGGAGGTTCGTCCTTTCATTTTGAATTTGGCATGTCGTTTCGGAAATGTGGATTGCATCGATCAAGCTCTGAAACGTTATCATGAAAGAAACACGACAGCGATTCCTCCTGAGTTGCGTAACGTAGTATATCGAACAGTGGTTTCTAAGGGTGGAGAACGAGAATATTATCAAGTCTTGGAACAATTCAAAGCAGAGCAAGATTCTGTGAAAGAACCAAACTCATGTATGCTTTGGCATATAGCCCATCTATTCCACTCCTTCAAAATACTTTGGAATTGTCTTTGAGCCCGCTTGTTAAACCTCAGGATAGTATATTCCTCATTCGAGAAGTTGCAAGGAATGTCCCTTATGGAACAGATGTTGCTTGGAATTTTGTACGATCACGTTATGATGCGATTTTGAGCAAGTGTGGTCAAGATCAAGTGAGCAACAGACTTGTATTCGGAGTTGGATCGCTTTTCAATAATTTACACAACAAGCAAGATATAGAAACCTTCTTTGGACCTCGTTTGCAAAGTATTAGTTTGATGCATTATAGAAATACCTTAGAAGCCATTGACAAGAATGCAAAATTCTTAGAAAAGCATCTTGCTTTCATCGACTCGTATTTGAAAAACAAATATCCAGCCACCTTTTAGTACCAAAGACGATCATTGTTTGTAAATATATGTATGTTAACAAATTATCATTGAGTGAGTAATAATATTGTTCTTTCAGAAAAAGTGTGTTGATGATTGCGCTCTTTTTAAACCGAAAGCACAACCGTATCAAAACGATCCACACATCAATGTTTGGATCGCTCTTTCTTGATGCTCCTTTCGGACGTGAACTTGCTGGTGAGGTTGTAGTTAATGTTGTTACTGCTGGGCAAAAATATGGTGGTACTTTTGTTTGAACTGCCACTGTTACTACTTAAAAACAATGGTAGTTCAAACAAAAGTGTTTCATGAAAAAAATCAACACCAGTCTGTAGTTCTCCAAAACCTCCACAACTCCCATGCAACCACATCATGGGTCCTCGTTTCGTCCACAACACAGTTCGGAAATATTTGTAATTGGCCTGCTGTGGTTTCTTTCATCCTTTTTGGCCTTTTTTGATTCCTCAATCGTCCATAACGATACCACCACTATTCACAACAAATTGGTGCAGATACCTTTGGTGGTAGCCTTGAATAATTTGATTGTGTGGGCGATTGTTTCATTCCGAGAAAAGATTACATCATACACGCAACATAGCAATGAATCAATTGAACAATTTACTGTCATAACAACAAAGTGCTGGATGATGAAAATATTATAAGGGAGGAATTACACGACGAACATTCAACAGTTGTGCATTTGAATTTGGAGAAGCAATGCGCAACTGAAGTGGACGCTATCACTCACCTCAAACATCCTTCTCAAATATTGGACATCAATGAAGACGATGAGATAGTCTTTTCTGAAATGCACACCAATAAGCTAGTAGTGTGTCATTTACTACATCAGTATTTGAGTTTTGAAATATTATTTTGGATTGGAATTATGAACAACAGCATTTCTGTGTTGTCCATTAGAAATTTGGAGCCTTCGCTGTTGTTTTTATTATTTTCAAAGCATCCAAAGGCTAAAACGGATGTTGTTGTACAAGCCTTTTCCGCCATGTCCATTGTATTTATACAATTTTGGACTAATTCTTCGTCAATTGCAAAGCTTATTACAATTTTATTGAATTCTGCATTGCTGGGTTATCGGAACTTGCTATGGAGGAAATTCTATACGGCAACTCAAAGAGAAACTTCCAACGAATATACAGAACTATCTCACTTTACTCTGGAATCATCATGGTGGTTGTATATGTCATATTTCTTCGCATTATTGATGTTACCGATTGGAATTGGCAGTGGATCGTGATATCTAGTGTTGGAGGAGGAATTTTTTTAGCAGCTGACGTGATTTTGTTAAGGTTTTGGGACATTCCATTTCATTCATCTTTCTCCCTTATTAATAGGACACTAATGGCAGTTGTGTTGTGCATATTTTCATGGTGTGCGGTACAGTATAGCGAGACGTTGCACATGTGTATGGGAGTGTTGGGAACAGCGTCGGCAGTTTACATTCTCTTCGTTCATTCGTTTTCAATCACGAAACGAATGATCTTGGCGATCGTTGCTTTATCCTTCATTACTTTTGCTGTAACATCCCACTTTCTCAATTTATATGGTTCTTTTTTAGATACCGCTTCGTCAACCATTCACACCAGAAGTGAGAGCATTCTTTTGAGAGCTGAACGTCCACCACTGCGTGTAGCAATATTTACAGCTGCAGGCAATGGCAATCTTGGTGATAATTTGCAAATACATTCATGGACGAGCCATTTCAATGCGTGGAACATGAGAAAGTATGGTGGTAGAAGGAAGATTGATATTTATTCGTTGTCAGGAGAGTTTTGCTGCTATCCTTTCGACGACAGGAGGAAATTGGTTGTGGATTCGTTAGAGTCCTTAACTCAGTTCCTATCTAAACACCAACCACATTATATGATAATTGGTGGAGGTGGAATATTTGGTCATCCTCATAGACCATTTGACACACGCAATGTTACATGGAGTCAAGTTGTAGCACAATTTCCCAATGTCAAATGGATCATTGCTTCTGTGGGAGCAGGGGAGGACATCAGTGAGGATTTGACAGCAAGGGTTTCATCGCTCATCGATCATGCAAAGGTTGTGACAGGAAGAGACGGGCCATCTCAACAAATGCTGCAAAAGCACATTTCCGACAAGAATCGGCGTGTGACATTGTTACGAGACCCTGTATTAGTTGATGAAGAGCATTTCCCGTTTCCTCCCATCTCAAATGATTTTGAACATGAGGGTGCCTCTTCGAAACAAACATGTTGGATATTAAGGAAGCCTCTCACTGAGGAGTTAGTTTCCTTAATGAAACCCCACATTAATCTTGAAAAAGATTTGCTTCTAGCAATGGAAGAGCAGGACAAAGTTTTAGATAATATCTTCCACAGAAAACATATTTCTGTTTTTCCCACCGGTGGCCAATGGCTGTGGGACAACTTGCAAAAGCATTGTGCATACGTTGTTACTATGCGATTTCATGGAGCAATTTTGGCGTTCAGGTCACAAGTTCCCACTTTAGCGATTGAGCCTCTGTCTCGCAAGATTATTCAGCTGTACCAGGATGTTTATGGAAACACGGATTGTGTCATGACTCATATCAACGAAAAAGAGTTTGCTGAGAAATTTCACAAGTGTCGCTCCGTTAACCCATCTCCAATCGTTCCTGTGCTTAAAGAAATGAGAAAACAATTCGACCAGTTTATGGACACAACATTTGACTAACCTTTCGATAAAGAGTTGATTGAGGGATTTAAAAACACTCAGACTGCAGTCTTTATAATTATTATGTTTTATTGGGGTAATGGAGGAGTGTTTCGGAGCTCAGTTCAATGATGGTTGCAATCATATTACTCGCTCCGAACAGGAGATATCAATTTTCGGAATTGGGTGATCTCAGTTTCTTGGACAAGTGCATCGTTTTTCAGGTTTAATATTTCTTATCACACTCTCTTTATGAAGTCCGCATCCTGCCCATGTTTGCTTTCCGCATTTGCTGCAAGTGGTTTCGTAACACATGATGGCGAGAAAAAGTGTGGTTGTATGAAGGTGTTGTGTTGGTATTGTTTTTTTGTTTGGCTCGCTTTATCACCATTCCTTTTTCAATGGTTACGGCATTTGACAAGTAAAAGCGGCGAATTAAAAAGAGGAGAATAATTGTCACATCTCCCCAATAACAATTTACAACATAATTTAATACTAGCTCCAAACCACTGGTTACAAAATTAAGAAACACCACCGAACGTCAACAAAAAACATACAAAACACTCAGTGGTATTTTCTTAATTTTGTAACGAAATGTTTACCTCAGTGACCACTATTGCTCGATGCAGAACTTCGATTTTGAATTCGTTCGGTCAACCAATCCATGCCAGGCATTAGACCATCGCCAGTCAATGCTGAACAAGCCTGTATGTGCCAATCATGACTCTTAATTGCTTGTAAATTCAGTGCTTTGGAAACTTCGGTAGCAGACATGGCTCCTTTCACATCTTGCTTATTGGCAAATACTAAAATGGAAGCTCCTTTCAACTCCATACATTCTAAAATCCTAAATAATTCTTCTTTCACAATGGAAATTCGTTGTCGATCGGTACTATCCACGACTAAAATGATTCCTTGTGAATTTGAAAAATAGATTTGCCAAGTAGCTCGGAGAGACTCTTGACCTCCGAGATCCCACATTTGCATTTTGATGTTTTTGTAATTGACTTCTTCCACGTTGCTTCCGATAGTTGGTTGAGTTTCAACGACTTCTCCTAAATGTCTTTTTCAATTAAATATTAAATTTCATGACCAAAAATGTATGAATGATATTTCATGATATTGTCATTGGTATCATCAAAATTATTAAAAGAATTATTAACAAGTTCAATATCCAATGCAAACATATGGATCCATCAAATTCCGAATTTAAAATTCCAAATTGCCATCATCATCAACACTTCTGAACCTACAATTTATACAGCGTTGTTGTCTTTCCAGCATTATCCAATCCAACAATACAAATTTTCACTTGTTCATCTCCAAATAATCGTTCCCAAAGTTTACCAAACAGTATTCCCATTTTTTATATTGTTGTTGTTGTTGTTGATTCATCCCTTATGACGTCATAATTGGTCGAATATCCAACGGTCATGTGGTGAATGTAAACAATGACAAGGTGAATCAGATATATTTGTGTTGTGTCTGAATCAAGAAGGTTCTCATGAGCACTCAATAATAATTTTTATTCAAAATTTTAATTTTGTAAACACATCTTAATGAAACTTTCATAGTGAATTTGTCCCTTTCTTTGTGGATCAGCTTCCTTCAATAAATCTTCCACTTCATGATCACTCAACTTTTCTCCCAAAGTTGTCATGATATGTTTCAATTCTTCAGTGGAAATAAAACCATCTTGATCTCGATCAAAGAGACGGAAACTTTCCATATATTCATCAATATTTTGATTTTGAGTGGTTTTTGAGAAACGATTACGCATTTCATTGACGAAATTATTTAATGAAATGTTACCACTTGAGGATGGATCGAGAATGGAAATTAATTCACGGAGTTCATTGTCGGAAGGAGCAAGACCGAGAAGACGCATGACAGTGTTGAGTTTGTCGTGTGGGATGACACCCGAGTTGTTGTCGTGGAGAGAGAAGGCTTCACGGAATTCAGTTTCAGTTAAGTCAGACATGTTTGATTATTTTTTTTTTGAAAATGACAGCTGGATGATGATGTGTGAAAGATGACAGCCGAAATTGTTTAAAAGAAAACCATTTGTTTCAAAAGAACATCATCGAATTATTGCTATGATTTATTAATGCTCTTTATTTGCAAAGCTCAATGATTCATTCTCCAAATCAACAACCACAACTATTTTTATAATTATGCATAAAAATGACCTCTGTGGATGCTTCTTCAACTTGGAAACTCTTTTGAATCATGAACATTTGAAACAACTCGGAGATGAATTTTTAAGAGAAAACATTTCATCTTCAGCCCGATTGCTCTATATTACTGTGGTAGGATCCACGTTGTATAATTTAAAAGAAGAAACTCTATCATCATCGGGGATTTTGATTTACTCATGATTTACATGTTGAGTGGAGAACAATTTTTATCAATGCCTTCGTTTTCAATGAAGAACCGGAAATAACATATGTGGATGTGAATGCTATTGGTAGTTCAAAAACAAGAGTGTTGAATTTGTCGGAAAAGGGACTCACAAGTGTTACAAAGGATGGTCATGATATTTCATGTTTTGGTATGTGTCAAGATGATCGTGTCGTTAATGATCAATATTTTCATTGGAAATGCAATTCTGAAATTTGAATAATATTGGATGCATCTTCGTTGTGAAATAATTTAGAAATTGGAAAATTCTTAGAACTATGTTTACATGGAAATCCTTTTGTTTTTCAAGCATTGTTTGTTCCTGATCATTTTGTTCATCAATATCAATCGAAGGAATGGACAGAATTAAAATTGTTAAACAAGTATTTTCTGAACAAGAAAGTAGTGAGCTCACATTGTGCATTTGCAAAACGGCAACTTCAACAAGGAGAAGGAAAGATCAAAAGAGCATATCAAAAGAATTATTATCACTCGCTGAGACTATGTTATGAAACTGAAAGACTCATACAAGGGCTGGTTCCTCGTATACGGTTTGAAAAAGATACGGCAGAACGAGAAATGCTAATGGAAATAAGAAACCATTTACCGTCGGAAGAAAAGAGGAGTGAATATCATCGATTCATTATGAATAAGCTTTCAAGTATTGAGAAAACAAAACCTTGGAATAATGTACCAAATTTGCATGAAATTAGAATGAATGACGACAGTGGACAATATTTCGTGTACCATCTTAATAACTGGTTGATAAGATTACGAGTGAATGATCTCTTGTCAAGAATAGAAAAATAAATTATGTTCAATTATTAATCGCTCTGTAAATATTTATTACAGGTTAGAATTCGAGGGTGTCCATACTTGAGTTGTTCTTTGCCTTTGCAAGAGCTTGTACATGCTCTTTGAAAATCTTGAGACTTTCATTGAACTTGCCATTGTCTGTATTGGACAGCAGGTTTTGCAAACTAACGCCATGAGTATCAGGATAGAATTGATAATGATGTCGTCGAATTGGTACACAAATATTGCCTGTGTCTGGGTGCACACAATATGGACTCTTGAGCAAATGGTTAAAACCTTTCGAGACGTTCACGTCAAGACGAGGATACACAAACGAGTAGACAATTTCCCACAAAAAGTGTTTGTTTTTCTTATCTCTCAATAAAGTGTCTCTGAGTTCTGTGTAAACAGCGTCACCACTTTTCCCCGAGTTGAGAATTTCTTGAATCGTGTTCTTTACATCATTGATATAAATAAGGTTAAGAATGTAAGGAATGGATGTCTGCATTGTTTCTTCGTCATCAAAAATACCCATTCCATTCACAAATACATCCATAAAGTATCTTTCACATATCGTGAAAACTTGCGAGTCAATATCAAAAGTGGGATGAGCAGTTCCAGAAAGATTCACTCTTTTCGATTGTTTCTCACCAACCACCGAGTTGTTTTGATAAATATGAATAAATCTAGAAATGGCTGATCTTCCTTCATTGTTGAGCTTTTTTAACAATTCATCACTTGCCCAACAGTGAATTCCTCTTCTACCACTGTACACCCAAATCAAATGCTTGGTCCCAAAAACATCAACCAACAAATGGTCCAAAACTTCCATTGCACAATTCATCAATCGCCAACATTTTTCACAATATTTACCACCTCTACAGCCACAAAATCTGACATCATCATAATCGGAAATATCAATATCAATGCAATATTCCTTTTCAGTAGGAATGAGAACTGAGTTTGAAACTTGATTCTTCTTTGAGACTGCCATATTATAAACAGGTCCAATATCAAGTTTGACTGGAGCATTGGAATACTTGACCACTTGCTCTTTCAAATCATCTCCACTCTTGACGCACTTGTACCGAGAGAAAATAACTTCGGATTGTTGTGTTTTTGGATTTACTACTTTGAAGGAATAGGAAAATTCTCGGTTGATGATTTGTTTTTCATCTCCTGGATGGAGCCATTGGGCGAGTAGTGAGAAAGGAAAGTATTTCTCTGAGTAGTGATAGAACAAGTTGAATCATCATGATGATGATGATTATTTCCAATCATCAAACATTTTTGTTCCGGAAATGAATCCATTTGGAATGATGATTATGCACACTCACTCACTTACCATAGTATTGTTTGAGTTGTTCGTTGGTGATGGCCATTTATTGTGAAGTCAGAAAGTTCAAAAATTGATTTCAAATATTTTTTCTGTGTTTAACGTTCAGCAACAAAATTTTGGCGGTTTAAATAATTCTTTTCACAACACCATTACTTTTGGTCAAGTCAATCACACCCCTCAAATACAGCGCTCGTACTTGCATGTTGAATAGAGATTGAAGCTTGGGGTTTGTTTTTTTTGAACCCTTCATTTGAGCAAATCGATCCAACCATTCTTCATAATCAATTTCATATCGAGCATTCATTTTGCATTGCTCCAACGTTTGTTTGGCCAAATAAATATCTGGAGCTACGAACTTTTGAGTTTTGTTTTCAGAGAGGAATACGACAGGCTGGCAAAATGCAAGGTTATTCTCATAGGTTTCTCTTCTTGTCATTGGTCTTAAAAATTGTTCTAATGATTGCCCAAAAGCTGGTTGAATGAAAAATAATTCATTTCCAACCAATCGTTCAATCCATGGCTTTTTGTAATCATCCTTATCATTGAAAATAAAATCTACCTTGTACACTGAGGAAGGTGAAGCAAAGAGATCCATAAATAAATTGCGCAAACGATTTTGAATACTTTCCCACGTAGTGGACGCAACATTGTGCACGGGAACAGAACTGCCAACTTTTTCTGCGACATTGGATCGTCTTCGTTGCGTTTTTGATTTCTTCTTGTATTCAATTTCGTCATTGTATTTGTGGCAGCAATCGTCACAATAATACTTGTGTATGGTTTCCACCATTGATGGAGTCAAATTCATGCAACCAAAGTGATAGTGACGCTTGCAACGTTCACAATGAATCATTTCAAACTGTTGCCCAGATCTACCACATTTACAGGTCGTGTCCAATTTTTGTACATTCTTTCCTGCTTGGTATTCCATTAAGGACTTGCAGTATTTGCAGAAATACTTGACATCTCCTGGATAATCTTCAATGTTTTCTCCAACACATGAACAATGGAACCATTTGTTACAATTGTCACATTCGACCATGTCACCAAAAGAGTGTTGCTGACAAAAACAATACAGCGTATCCTCAGTTGTACGGCTTCTACATGAATCGCAATAGTAATATTGAGTTGGAAGCTTGGCAACCCCAACACATGCCTTATGGAAAGAATTGCCACACGTCTTGCATGTCACCCTTTCTTTCGGTTTAATCATGACATTGCAAAAGCAGGAGTCTTTCGTTTTTGGAATAAGCTGGTCTGTATCAATTGAAGGAACAAGATCTTCAGAGTTGTCACTTTCATTGTCGCTCTCTTTATATTCCTCAGCTTTGGTGTTAAATATTTCAATTGGAATAATGCTATCTTTTCCAAACGATGTGTCATGATCTTTCGGTACCGTTACAGTTTCAAATAGCTCTACAATTACATTGTATTCATCCTCAAAGAATTGTGGTTGCTTGCTTCTTATCTCATCAATTATTACTTGGCAACATCCCAAAAAGTCTATAATATTGCTTTGGGGAATGTTTCCTCTAAACAATGATTACAGTGCCATATGAAATCATTGAAAAACATGAGAAAATACTTACTTGAGCGCTTGAATAATTTTTTTAAACCAGCTTTGTTCTTTAAAAGATCGAGCACCAATTAAGGATTGATGAATACGAACTCTTAGTGCCGTAATATCGTCGCTTTTTGTTTCATCCCGTTGTTCAATCTTTTCTCGCACAGAGTTCTCCAAAACAACAAGGCATCTCATTGCCACCTCTATGAGTTCAATGATGTACGGATGTAAATAAAAGAAAAATCGAAATTGGTAAAGACAGTTGTGGGCTTGATCTTCAGAAATTGTTTCTCCGCTAATAAAGTCAGAAGCAAACAAGGTGGAATTGTTTCGTTACTTACAAATATGAATTAATAGAGGGAACTCGCAAAGCATGGGGTAGAGCTCATCAGAAAAAAGAATTTTCAAACACTTTGTGTCGTCCAACGTGAAAAATGCTTTTGAGAATACAGAAATAGGTCTGTAAAAGAAATGCCTAGTATATAGTTGCTATATTCGAAAAGGTTGAGTTTATCAATAGCATGTTGAAATTTTAAAACGTACTTTTAGAATGTTTGAAAACTTTCTTATCGTAGAGAAATTAGTAATCATAAATGTTGTAAGGTCAAAAGTTGGTCTCAGGTAAATATTAAAATTTTTTTGAATAAAGAGCTGTTTGATAAATGTTTCAAACAAATTTTGAAAATCCTTCTTAAATTGAATTGGGACTTACCTCGTCCATGCACCTCATAAATAAAGGCTTTGCCATCGATTGAGTTTTAAACACCTTGATCGTGAATTTACTCATCTTTGAAATGAGAAAGCGATCATGATGTCAATTAATAATAGAGAATACTTACATCCGTGATCAGTCCTTCCAACACGTCTTTTCCCTTTTCATCTACACGTAAAATATTAATAATGGGCATTAGATGGGTATAATGGCTGCACAAATCAAGCCATTGAGCAATTGGCTCAATAACATGAGCATTTTCAAATATAAATATAAGTGCTGATTTTGAGTTTTGTTTGACCTGTTCTACAGCGTCAGAAAATTGAGATACGTCATATTTTGATTGTAAAACGCTCAATAACGATTTTAAAGTTGCGTGTCTTGACTCTGACCTGAAAACACAAATCTCAAATCGGTCCAATGCTTTCAACTCAGATGTTCGATTTCTGTAATAGTCATCATCTTCTTCATCGTCGCTTGAGATGTTCATCATTTCATCGTATATATCGTTTGAATCCTTGATAAAAAAAGGGTCCAATAGTTTGCCTAAAATCATAACATCCAATTATTATAAGTTATTTCAAATCAATTTTCAAAACTCACTTTGAGTGGTTTTAACAATCAGAATCGGAGAAATGCATTTCAACATGCCATTTTCAAAACTTTCATAAATATTCTTCAATTCTTCAACAATCAATTCTTCAGTATGACTACTTTCTTCCATTGCACATCGCATGTTGATCATTTCTTCAAAAGCATGAATTGATGATTCAATAATTCTTTGGTATTTCTCTTGTTTTAAAAATTGATTTCTAACATCCGATAATGAAATGTTATCCTCATGAGTAGCACCATCTTCTGAATTATTGGAGTTTGGAGCCACATCGACGTCTTCGTCTGTCAGAGGCTTCTTTATCCGATGCCGAGCAATTCTTTTGGTCATTTTTTTAAAAATAATTATTGTTTTCACATCAACAAGGTACAAACTATTTCTTAAATTTATTGATAACAATCGGAAGTTGGAACGATGTAATAGAACGTGAATGAGCATTCAAACAGTTCTAACAAAACACCATCTAGTTCAGTGGTATTGAATATACAAAAGGTTATTAAAAGAATCCTACAGGTGTTTGGATATTGGTGGTTTGATGGAATGTTGGGATTTGAGTTGCAGTAGGTTGTGCAAATGTGTTAGATAACAAGCTACCGCAGATTTTGTTGATGATCCTTAATCGTCTGTTTGCAGTGACCAAATTCAAAAATTCATAATGAGGATTTTCACAGCTCAAAATAGACATCAATTGAATAGCTATTTGGCTATTATTTTGTTGAGAAGCAAAAATTTCAACAATTGGAACGATATAACTCTCTTCCTGTGTTCTTCAATATTCGATTTTACCCATACGTTGATCAGGTCTAAAATGGTAATGTCACCATGAAATCCTTGGCAAGACATTTTCAAATATCCTTCAATAAAGTAGTAGTCTAAATTTCTTAATACTCCTTCTATCTGATAGGAAGATCCATGGGAAGTAATTCCTCGCTTGATACACGATAAAGACGAATATACCAAGCTCAACAAGGATTCAGAAATTTTTGTGAATGGAACTCTTTGAATGTATTTGAGGCATTCGAATGCAGCATCTTGATTTTTCTCTGCCTGGTTTCTCATGTTTGAAATAATGACGTCGTTGCATGAGCGAATTCCATACTTCTCAAAGAGATCATACAGGATAAATACATCTTGAATCTTGACACTGGTCGATTTGTAAAGACATGTAATCATGGTTTGAGCATAAAAAGCTCTGTGATATCGGAACAAACAATCTCAATAACATTCTTGTCACCTTTTGGTTTCGTCATTCGAGACAACACTTCACTTGCTGCACAAACAATAATTCTATGAGCAAAGATGGAAGTATAAATATTGACAGTCCATTAGTATTGATCAGAATTTCAATGACCAGATCAGAGAAATGAGTTGGGTCATTGAACGGAATGTCACTTGTTTTCAATGGATTGCTGATGAAAGTAAATTCATTATTTGAAAAAGCTGTTCCAAAGCTAAATCCAAAGCCAGTAGTAGGAGCTTGGAAGGAGGGTTGTTGTTGAGCCTGTCCGAACACTAGTGAATTGTTTTGAGTTGTTGCTGTTGTATTTACATTGGTGCTTGAGGCAAAACCACTTGTTCTTTTTGAGGTGCCAAAGTGGAAACCAGCGTTGGATTGGTGGTTGTTTGATTGATCTTGAGTGGAAGGAACATTGAAATTGAATCCACCATTGGATGTACTTGATGTAGTAGTAGCTGGTTGAGTAGCATCACCAAAGTTGAAAGAAGTTTGTTGGCTGTTGTTGCTGGCTCCAAGACCGGTCGTTGTTGTTGCAGAGGTATTGGTTGTGCCAAAACCAAAGGCTGATGATCCATCGGAAGTAGTAGTATTGTTGGATGGTTGTGTTGTGGATGATGCTAACGAAAATGACATTTTCTTTTGTGTTTGTTGTGCTGTTTGTGACACACTCTCATCTCTCTTTAAATTCGCTTCTCGAAGATGGCAATTCCATGCAATGGAATTTCTGGTCAATTCCAACTTGTGTACACGCGAGGAATTCATTCAGCAGAAATTGGCTTCAATAACGTGTTGATCCAGCAATGGAGAAGCCGATGTAACATTCACGAACCGAAATCACGATCATCAACGCCACGTTTGAAACTTTTTCATCACAAGAAAAATCTACCTCGAATCTCTCTCCCAATTTTCATGTTGGTTGTTGCCGACGACAGGAACAAATTGTGGTCGGACTGTACTTGTAGCACTGCATCAGCAAACAACAACTCATCATCAAAATAATCAGCATCCTCATCGACTGATCTCCACACTTGTGGCTAACAAATTTTGGCGTCGGTTATTTTAATCATCGCTCGTTTTTCTTCGCGAACTTGTAAATAATATAGTACCACGAAATTAACATGAGTGCAATAGAAGATCCATCACAACAATTCACGAGTAAGAAAGATTTATTGGTCAAATGGACCAACCAACATCAAAAACTTTGCAAGCAATTATTATCAAGCCAGACCATCCAAGAAAATGTGCTTCTTCAAATTATCGAATTGTTTGAAGAAGATCCCAGATTCGATTACGGAGGTCTTACCATTGACCACAACATTGGTGTGATCGGATTGGAAGAAACACAGAATATTACAAAGAAACGACTTCAAGCAACACAACTTTTTCTCGATGTTTGGAGATATTTAATTACTCGAGTCGACATGATCAGCATTTCTCTTCGTATTTACTGCTATCAATTGATACTTCTCATTATTAAACGAAGAGAGTTTCATCCGAAATACTTTCAAAACATAATTCTAAATCAGATAACCAATTCAGCTACTACCACTAACACACAATCCTTCAATTCATCCAACACAAGTGAGCTTTCCACATCACCTCCAGCAGCAACATCAACAGCAAAAGATTTATCTTTTCTCAAACTAAGCCCTACCTTTAACCCTAACAGTCAGCCACAAAAAAAAGGTCTAATAAGCAGTATTCTCGGTTCCATGAAGAAAGGAGACAGTAATGATGAGTTATCAAAAAAAGTACTGTACGAATATAAGGAATTGTTGATACGAACTCAGGATTTTGTTGTCAACCAAGTTCTAAGAACCAAAAAGCATGAAAATATTGTTGTGGAGCTGTTTAGGTTTTGTGCTTCAATACTTGCTGTAAATTGTTTTAGGTTACTGTCGGCAGAACAAACCGAGGAGTTTGTTTCTAATTTGTGCTTCAAACAATTTGGGCACGACTTTGTTGAACCAGAGACAGTGGAGAACGTTAATAGAAATTTGGACATTAAGAACGCTAATTTTATCAAGAAGCTCAAATATGTTCCATCAATGGCAGGGTTATCGACCTTATTGGATGACAACGATGAAGACGAAACCCCTGACGAGACTACAACTAGTGTTGATGACGAAGAGAAGTCCTATGTACACAAAACTGTATTTTGCTATTTTAAGTTTCTGTTTGAAATTGATCCATTGAACGACACCTCAAAAACGAAGACCATGTTGTCAAAGATTCATGGTTGGATGAAGGACTCTAGCTCGTGGCTTCCAACATCAAAAGTGTGTGGTGATTTTTTCCATTACTTTTTCTCTGATTTTGTAGATCAAATTAGCAAGATTATGAAACATGACACCTCTAACAAGCATTGGCAAATGGTACCAGGATATAATACGCTGGTAACGAATTTCACACAACTCGGCGAAATTTATCTTACCCAGCACATTAATCTCAATTTTAACGACGCCATAATATCTTCCAGTGATACATCAAACAAGCAAGAACAAAAGATTCAAAGGTTGGAAGAATCAGCTAGAGGTGAGGATGGTCATGAATCTGTTGCCTTCAAACAATGGCTGTCTTGCTCATTGATAGCCCTTAGAAATCCTCGAGTCATTAATATTCTGTTGGAAATTTTCTTTTCCAACACGAATGGATATAGTCCTGATCAAGTATTTTACACTCTAGATTGGGCTGACAAGTGGTTCGAAGAAGTTCGACAGCTAGAGCACAATTTCCAACAATACTTGATTTATAGAAATCAAAAACATCAACATACATATTTTTATTTGGAATCTAGCGATTCCAATATTGAGTTGTTTATTGGTTCTCTACCAGAAAAGTAAGTATTTGTTGGATGATTTACTAATTCAACTTATTTCTTCTAATGAACGAACCAATTCCATAGCTTCAACTTTGAATTTTTCGAGACAGCTATTGAAAGATTGCTTGAAACAGATCACTTCCAAATCATGTCTAGAACATTAATTTTCGTTTATGACATTTTGGATTTATTCAACGGAAAAGCTCGTATGAAATTTATTGGTCACGATTTATTAAGAGACCGTTTCTATCATTTATTCCTTCATTGGAGCGCGGATATTCGAAATATTTTTCAAAGAATTATTTTGTTTAAATTACAAAGATATTCTTCAACAGTCTTTAGAGAGTATGGACCGCTCACAGCAACTTCTTCTCAAATCTCAAACAAACGAAAGGCAAGCACTCCAATGCTTCAGAGAGACAGATCCAATAGCAACTCACTCACGCCACCAGCATTTGAGAAGAAGAAAGTTTTAATTGAGGTTGAAGATTTATCGGTACGACGCAGCTTGGAGGATTTTGAACCAAGAAGAACATCTATATCAGGAACAAGACCAAGCATTGAGTCCATTGTCTCCTACTCTTCTTCTTCCAAAAAGAAACTTGTAGGTGGTATCTCGAACCTTAAAAAGAAAAATAAGGAAGCTGTCAAGACCGAAGAATCAGTTGCAACAAGCGAATTTCAAAGAGTAGAAGAATCTATTGATTTGTAAGTAGTTCTAGAGATTTTGTTGGAAAATTTCTCACCATTATTGAACACTAGAGTTTTGAAAAGCAAAGTGGACACCTATCTGCAGGTCCTTAGAACGGTTGAAAATGATCCCTCTGCGCTCAGTGACATGATCAAAGATAATCCATCGCTTGAAATTCCTCCTTCCCTCGTTGTTTATGTGAACACTGCCATGGAGGAATTTGAAGCTCTTGAGAAGGAATGTGATTCATGGAAACGAGAAGTGGCATCATTATTGCTGGCGAACAAGAAGGCATCCAAAGTTAAGCTAAGCCAGATTCCATATCCCAGAATTAACTTCCCTCGGTTCACATTGCAATCCGATAAGCTATTGTTTTAATAAACATGACATTTTAGTAAACATGTTGTTGAATTTGTTTGAATATTTTTGATTGACTCAAAAAGAACGAATCAAAAAAATGTCTCACAAGCTCGCACCGATTATCTGCCCATCAATTCTCAGCGCTGATTTTGCAACGTTAGCTGCTGATTCTAACAAAATGCTTGAATTAGGAGCAACATGGCTTCATGTCGATGTAATGGATGGACATTTTGTAAATAATATTACCATAGGTCCACCCGTCGTAAAATCACTCCGAAAACACACGAAAGGATTTCTTGATTGTCATCTCATGGTTTCTCATCCATCCAAATGGATCCATGATTTTATTGAAGCAGGTGCTGATAATATTACATTTCATTACGAATCGGAAAATGGTGATTTAGCCTCTACACAACACGTACTCTCTCTCATTCACGAAGAAAACAAGAAACAAGGAAAAGATTGTAAAGCCTCCATTGTGGTCAAACCTAAAACACCTGTTGATGTTTTGTTTCCACTGTTAGATGTCAACTCCTCTTCTCATGAAAATATTTTCATGGTTTTAATTATGAGTGTAGAGCCAGGATTTGGAGGACAAGCATTCATGTCGGATCAAATGGAAAAAGTTCGAGTCTTGCGAGAGAGGTATCCTTCATTGAATATTCAAGTGGATGGAGGCATTACAGAAGAAACTGTTGTGGAAGCTGCAAAAGCTGGTGCCAACGTGGTGGTGAGTGGATCTGCCATTTTCAAATCACCAAATCCACAACATACCATGAGAGTCATGCGGGAAACCATACTCCAACACCTCGGCAACAATCAGTAAGGAAATTGGATTACCCTCGCTTAATTAAAAGAGAGATGCAACAATGGGTAAATTATTGTGTTGTATTTTGACTGTGGTTATTGCTCTTAATCTTGATCAAACAACCACCACTGGTTGTGATATCTCTGGTTGTACTATGTATCAAGTTAGAGAACAATAACAAACAAAGACGACTGTGTTAACGTACTAGCAAAACACAGTGGAGACCTTTAGAGGCAAAAGTGCATCTCCTTAATGTGTTTGCAAGGAGAATACAAGCACGGGTAAATTATTTGACTCGGCCCAATTTTGCACCTTGGCCAAAAATGAGTTTGTTCATGCGGCACGATTTCGCCGTTTATCTACAATCAATACGAAACAACAGAAAAGTAGCCATTTCACGAGGTATTTTAACAGCCTAATTTCTCCTTGTAATTGGTTTTGGATTGTCCTAAACAACGTGGCCATTCTCTTGTTCATGGTCTGTGTGGCTCCGAGCGCTTCACATCATCAACAACAACGCCCAAAAAATACCAGCACCATCTTCAGGCTCACTTTCGCCATTCTTCGTCGAGGGTATTATTAAAAAAAGTCCCAACATCCACAAACACAAAGGTTCATCACAGCATATTTTCTTCTTGTTCTAGCAATCAAGTCCGCCTACACTGATTCCTTCCCTCGCATCTCAAAAAGTGCGTGGTCTGACTACTACTCCATCATCAAAAAAACGCCATCTCAAAATTATCTGACAGTGGAACATCTTTTCCAACGCCAAAGCACACCAACATTTATTCCTTTAGCTTCTCATTTAACTTTGGACTAGAACAACAGAATGGACCAAGACAATTCGAATATTCCACCACTACAAACAGTGGTTCACCCTGTACAACAACAACAACAAGACACCCGGCAATACTCCACCATAGCATGTTTATTATGCAGGTACGTAGAATTGATGATACAATGATTCTAATCAAGAAAATTTGATATTCCCTCGCACGCTTCTTAATTGCGACTGTACGCAAAACACGCCAAAAATATTTGGTTTGTTGTTGTGAACAATATTTGATTTCATTCGGTTGTTGGTGTGTTTGAATGGTACAAATGAACAATTTCCATTATTGCTCACCACTTGATGAATATTTGGAATGAATGCATGCTCACATGCATCTGTCATTACTCATGACGATCTATTTGAATGTTGCATATGCATGTATGGATGTGTTTCATGTAACGGTAATTATTGACTCAACAACATGCATGAACAACAACAGAAAGGCTCATCGCAAATGTGATCGGCTCTATCCTGTCTGCAGCGAATGCAATTGCAGAGGTCTGGCAGACAAATGTTCTTATCAACAACCAAAGAAGCGAGGACCAAAGAATGCTACGTCCTCGGGGTCATCTCCTCCTCCTTTGGATGGCCAACATCAACAAGCAGTTAGTGGTATGGGTGTTATGTCGACCAATTTAAACATGGGCTCTCAACCACATGCATCTTCCACACAAAGATGCTCTCCAAATCGATCTTCTACCGTACATCAGTCATCAAATGGAACATCTGCATTTGCTACTTCATCATCACGAAAATCTTCCCCATCCCAAACCTATCCACAAGCAAATACATTACCAGCACTAAATACTCTAGAACATTCTCCATCGTATTACCAACAGTCACCAATATATAACAACAACCAACCACAACCTTCATACTTCAATCACATGCAATCCAACAACTCTTACCAGTATCAACAACAAGATATATCGGGAAGGCAAAATGGGCAAATACCATCTTACACAGAACAATCAAAATTAGGTCAACACAGATATCACCCATACGTAACATCCACAATTGCAAATACCACTCGTACAAATAAGGAGAAAGAGGTTTCTCCTCGCGAAATTTCGATTGCTTTATCTCAACTGAAATCTTTAACAAGTGTGGAAAGTTTCGATATTGGTGCTCACTACCCTTATGTCCTAGATTTATACTTTCATAGATTTATTTTGGCATATCCTCTTATCAAGAGAGAAGATGTTGAAGAAGTGGTTGTTAGAAGATTATTAAGGAAAAATTATGCTTCAAAAGTTGAAGACAAGGATGACTATTTTTTGTGCTCGTTCTACGCTATTTGTATGGCTTTATTTCAAAGGCTTGGCAAGAGAGAAATTGCTCATCATTTCTATCTGCAGGCAAATAGAGCTGTTTCTTCTCTAATGCTTTATGAGGAGGATGATACAAACGAGAATGCAAATAGAGTTGGTCTGAATTTCGAATTATGTTTAAATATTGCATTAATTTGCATTTATCTGATAGGAAACGGAGATCTTAAAAAGGCATCTATTTATTATAATATTGGAATGGGTTTCATACAACAAGTGAATTTATTTGGAGAAATGCAACGAGGTTTCCTTATTGCGTACTATGGTCTTTGCGAGCTAATGCTCTTCAGTGGAGTGAAGGATCAGATTAAATGCTTTGCCATAATAGTGAACAAGCACTTGAAAGGAATGTTAAATTTTATTCAGAGTGCTCAATTTCAAACCTTGGAGTCATGCTTGCATGTTCTTCATATCCTGCAAGAAAATCAACAAAATTTGATGCAGCCCAAAAATTTTGACGTTCCCGAAGAATATTCACACACATTAGAAGGAAGATTTGACCTGATTACCTCTCACTTTAATTACATAAGGCAGGATTAGAAATTAAGGCATACTTTTATTTCGGACAAACGTCTCCAAACGTGAAAGAGAGACTCCAACAAGTGGCTGATTACATTTTGTCATTGACTTGTCTGCCAGTATTTGAGGACCTTTCTGTATTGGTCGTTGAGGCAGTAGTACTTGCATGTCGAGTGACTCTTGAACGTACTGAAGCTCTTTACGATTATCAAGGAATTCGGACGTGTTATGTAGCATTGTGTAGTCTGGACCGCAAATATGGTCTCGTTAGGAAGATTTATGGAGAGGTATTTAATGCGATTGAGGCACGTTTATTCACATATGATCAAAACAATAATGGCAACGTCACTACAACAATTTTGCTCCAATAACAGACAATACTACTATGTCCAATAGCAAGTTGATGGCAAACAATTCGACCATTTCTCAACAGCCAAAAGTCACCAACCAAGCAACACCAATATCTCATCCAATATTGGCACCAACAACCCCTCACAAAGATGACAACCCAAAGTAAATAATCATTGTCTCTCTGTTCGATGCTCTATTTTCTTCTTTAATTGTTGAATAAATGTTGTAAAGACCATGAGAGCTAAGCAAATGCATTTCAATGTTGTCCTTTTTCGCTTCTCAACTCGAGATCACACAAAGGCAACATAGTGTCATGTACGACGAATATTTCCTCATCATGAAAACGATTCAACCACCTTTGAGCCCATAAAAGGACTCTTCATGATCAAAGAAACAAGCACAAGAATTTCTCGTTTTTGGTCCTCATACAACACTCACAAACAAATTACCACAACACCTAACCTGCGAATCTGCACCCTCACCATCACTATTTGAATTTACCATCACATCTGACACTCCTGATTGAATCCGGAGCACAATTCGCCACAATTCCAATTCAAGCGAACACTATCAATTTGTACCTCATCAAAGCCTCTAACAATAACAACAACAATTCATTCATTATCAACAACATTATCCACCATGCTCATCGGTACCTCCTCTCCACCAAGACTCACCTCAATCAATACAACAAGCATGTCTGATCATTCAACATTGATACAGCACTCGCCAACAACAACAACAGGAAGAGGTTCCACACAAGATCTCCTTCAGGAATTACAAGACTTACATCAGTCCGTTCTCGTTTATCTTCATCATAACTATGGAGTCATTCCATCCACAGTAACTGTGATCAATGACCATACTAACAGTAATACGCGATCTCCACTTTCAAAGGTTTCCATCACATCGTCAACCTCAACGAATAAGAATCAATTCTCGAGCTCAGTATCCTCCTATTCCACATCTGCCGTTTCGTCAAGTCCAAAGAACCATCCTCCAGTATCAAAACAACGTAGTTTCATCTTGTTAGAAGACGATTGTGTCTCCAGCCCAAGACATACCTCAAGCATTAGTTTTGGAGATGAAATACCCAACTCCTCACCAAACTCTTCTGGTTTCTCTCCTCTTTCTAGAGGTTCCAAGATGTCAAATAGTATGAACTCAATTAGCCTAACTAACACCTCTCCAACCTCAATGAATTCTCATAGCACATCATCGTCATTGAATTGCACCGAATGTGAAACGAGAATGGTTCGGTTGGAACGACTAATTTATCAAGTTCTGAATCTCATCTTGCGGGGTGAGTACAAACCAAAGCTCAATATTTCGTCAAACAAGTCAAGTCCATCCCAACCACAAACCCATTCATCGTCGGAACCTGAAACTCCGCGAAAGATGGTTCAGAGTCGAGTGAAGAGTGCTCACTTGATGAATGTAGAACCTCTCAAAGAAATGATTGCATCAGTGGTACAGTATGAGCCCAAACGATGTACCATGGGATATGAGATTTTGTTAGAATTGAAGAGTGAAGTGGCTTGCTTGAGTCAAATTTTGTAATGAATAAGACGATATAAATGTGTTATTGTTTCGTTCAACACAACACCCACAACAACCAAATAAAATTACACACCAAATTGCTGTCAATAATAACCAGAAGCATCATTAATTTCCCAAACACCAAGTAGGATAGTCCATGATTATCAGCTTCTCACACGTGTCAATCACGATCCTCGAGGTTTTGATGGATCCAATCGTTGAAAGTCTTTTTTGTAAGTCCTCAAATATTCCAGTGAAGCCACAAAAAAAATCCTCGTATTCACAGCTCCCAATTGCTGAACTCAAAGATGACATCACACGCTACCATCGATAGAGAACACCTCAAGAAGCTCTACGCTGAAGAAGAAGCCTTGTTCTTGAAGAACCATCCAAAATGTAAAGAAGCCTTTGAGAAAGCCAAGAACAGCCTTTTAGATGGTGTTCCAATGCACTGGATGAAGAAGTGGACCGGAGGTCATCCTCTCTTTGTACAACAAGCAAAAGGAGGACACTTTACTGATTTGGATGGAATTAAATATATTGATTTTTGTTTGGGAGATACTGGATCCATGACTGGACACTCACCCGATGCTGTGGTTGAATTTGTTTCTCAACAATTACGTAATGGTATTACCTACATGTTGCCCAATGAAAATGCAATTTGGGTCGGAGATGAATTGAAGAAACGTTTTGGTCTTCCCTATTGGCAAGTAGCTGTTTCTGCTACCGATGCTAACCGATTTACTCTCCGTATTGCTCGTCATATTACCAAGAGACCCAAGATTCTTGTGTTCAATTATTGCTATCATGGTACTGTGGATGAAGCTTTTATTACTTTGGGAGAGGATGGACAAGCACAATGTCGTTCCACAAATATTGGTCCACAAACCAATCCTGTGAATACAACCAAAGTTGTTGAATTCAATGATGTGGAAGGATTGGAAAAGGCTTTGGCTGACCGTGATGTTGCTGCTGTGTTATGTGAACCAGCCATGACAAATATCGGAATTGTCATGCCACAACCTAGATTCTTGGAAAAGTTGAGAGAACTCACTACTAAATATGGAACTCTGTTGATTATTGATGAAACACACACCATTTCAGCTGGTCCTGGAGGTTGCACATCGGAGTGGAATCTCAAACCAGATTTGTTTACTATTGGTAAGGCTATTGGTTCTGGTGTTCCAACTGCAGTCTATGGCCTCAGTGAAGAAGTGGCCAATCGATTGAGAAGTGCTCTCAATCTCGAAGGTATCGATGTTGGTGGTATTGGTGGTACTTTGGCAGGAAATGCACTTTCTGTTGCTGCTATGAGAGCAACTTTGGAAAATATCTTAACACCTAAGAATTATGAATACACCATTGGTTTGGCAAAGAAATTCTGTGAGGGTGTTGAAAAAGTTATTGCAGACTATAACCTTCCATGGATTGTCAAGCGTCTTGGATGCAGAACTGAATATTGGTTCAGAACTACAGAACCAGTGAACGGTGGTGAAGCTGCTGCAGTGTGTGACTTTGAATTGGATCAATACATGCACTTGTATGCCTTGAATCGTGGTATTTTGATGACTCCTTTCCACAACATGGCTCTCATTTGTGTTGATCATACTGAGGAAGATGTTGACGTTCACACCAGAGTTTTCCGTGAGAGTGTTGAGGCTTTGTTGGGAGTTAAAAAGAATTAATTGGATTTTTGAGAACAACAATTTTGAAATAAAAGTAATTACATGTAAAAAAATTAAGAAATTAGTAGTTTATTTCACTTAAAAGCCGGTTCATTCAAACATCCATTACCAGTAATATTTAATTTGCCTTGTTTTGCTTATTTTGCTTGTGGGAGTTGACAACATTTTTCATGGTGTGATACCAAACACCAATTTGTGGAACTTCCTTACTCAAATCGTTAAATGTTCTTAGTCCTTCTATTGAGCTCAAAATTCCATACACAGCAAGATCTGCAAGATCTGGTTCGTTTCCTCCATGAAATGGTCCTTTTGAAGAATCAAGTGCTTCATTGACCCACTTTTTTCCACATGCGTAAATGGCTTCTCTTTCGTTATCAATTCCATATTTCTTTTTGAGTCTCTTTGCAACAGCATACATTGTGAACGATCCTCCGTACAGAACGGCTTGTTTTTGCCACCATCCAAAACCATTTTGCTCTGAAATATATTCAAATGCTTCTACTGCTTCTTCATTGGATCTGTAAATATTGGGAGCGAGAGTGTGTACAAAAGTGTCATCCACCCATTTTCTCCACTTTACAACGTCTGCTGTGTTCATCTTTCCAGATGTGTCAACAACATCATTAAGGTGTGTAATAATTCTAGATGAGTCATTCAATTGATTATTTAAAAGTCCTTCAACCACTACAATCGGTACCTTTTTGTAGTCTTTGGAAAACTTAATTTCTGATTTGAACAATGGATTAACTTCTACAATTTTGTATGGAATTTCATTGTAATCCAAGAAAGCTCTCACCTTGCAACAGAAAGGACATACTTGATATTGGTAGAGGGTAATGCTATATTGGCTCTTATCCTTTCCCTTCAGAATTTCTCTCAAAATATTGATACCATCTTCAATTTCATATCGGTTTTTAGATTCCTCATCACGTACTGTGCTTTGTGGATTTCCGATTTCTGCTGTTGCTTGTTCTTCTGCTTTAACATCATCAGCGAGCATACTAGATGCCACGAGAATGGAGGCAGCTCCTGCTAAAATTACTACAAGAGCCTTGATTTTTGTGTTTCCTTGCTTTGATTTATCGGAAGACTTATCTTCTTGTGGTGTTGTTGGTGGAAGGAGTCTTTGATGATGATTGATAGAAAATTCTCTTCGGTGGTTGTTATAGGTTGTAAAAACTCCAAAATTTAATGATGATTGATTCATGGCCATCATGACGGAAGAGGTCAAATTACGATGAGTACCAGTAACGCTGCGGTTAGCAACGTTCAAAGCCTTGGAAGACCATGAACATAGAGAACGTTTCAAAATGGACATTTTTTTTTGCAGTAACAAAATTTGCGCACCAAAATCGGACTTGCTTGGGTAATTTTACAAATAAAATTCATTGAATTATGAATTGATTGAATGGGTGACTTGCTTGGGTAATTTTACAAATATCCAGTAGTAGTTGTTAATCCAAAGCTTGAAAGAAAATATCTGTTAAAGATGTAATTTTGTGAAGGTGTTTTTGTAAGGAATGATGCAATTTCTTGGCAAAATCCTTTCCACGAATGACAGTCATGAGTTTTAAATGTCCTCTTTGTTCTGCAAGATCACACGCAGTTTTTCCAGTCTTTTCAAAAGTTGACAGATATTAATTGAAGAGAATAATTTTGAAGCTTACAATATCTTTCAAGGTCGTGTCACAATTATATTGCACTAATAAAGAAACAGCCTCTAAATTGCCCTTAATACAAGCTACATGTAATAATGTCTATAATGGAAATAATGCATTGACATGTTCAATATTAGGTACATACATTCTGAATTGTAATTTTTAAAAAATTTCTGAGTAGTAATAATAATAATCTTACTTTTGTCTTTACGAAGAATAAGAAATAGACATCAATGTACTTTCTACGAACCAACTATTATTGATGTGATCTTTCACAACTTTGGATCTTTTCAACATACATCTTGAGCGTTTACATCCACATATCCTTCTTTTAATAAATATCGAAATATATCATTTCGATTGGTCCATAATGCAAACATTATTGGAGGCTGTCGTTCATTATCAACAGGATTTGTGTTTTCCATGATAAGTGACATACTTGATGAATAAAAAACCTACTGTCTAAATTACCGAAATTATCGAAGAATCAATTTCATTAATTTCTGGAGTGTACCCTTTCATACATACATTCTACATTCAAAATAATCCATCATCTGTTTTAAAACCAAACAACTCTTACATTATAAGTCTTTAGTCAATTGATCATTAAATTCCGATCAATCTTCCACAACAAACGCAATTAAAAACTCACTTCATATTTTGAACAATTCACTAATACCGTCCGATCCACTTCTACGACCGATTCCAACAACTCTTTCACCGTTTGTGTTTCACCTCTTCGGCAAGCACCTTCAAATGCAAGAATATCCTCTGTTCGTACGGATCGTTTCATTTTTTGTCAAATAAATTGTTCATTACAATTTACAATCAAATTATGTTTGGAGTGACAGAATTTTCCATGTTGGAACCTGTGTGGATCCACGAGAGAGTCAAATGACGAATCGTCTTGTTTCTTCAACTTGAAAAAATGTTTAAATCATATCGAATCATGCTGCCGTGCTTTTGTTTCTTATCATGATCATGAGTGTTACATTGGTCAGTCCGAATTCCACTACTACTATGGAGAGTTCTTCCGAAAATAATTTATTCATCATGATGGCCAAGCCATCCAAGCAATATCGTGGAAGCAATATTTATCCAGATACTGTTGAATTTTCACAACGAATGCAATTCTGTTCGAATTTATCCATCGACATGATTCATACTAATTTTTATCAAGACATTACCACAAATATTCCAAATTCATTTTCATGTGAAAAAGTTGAATTTCCACAATCATTGTATTTCATTCGACCCACTGTAGGAGGTAAAGAAGTATTGTATGAACGATTTAGTCCAAGTCACGACAGAGACATTTGTCAAGTGGTCCACAAGTGGGAACAGCTATTGAATTTAAATTGTTCGAGTTTATTATGTCATTCTCGTGAAAAGTATTTAGAAAGTTATATTCATGGAAATACCAATGGTGAAACGTCAATTTATGATTGGATTAATTATTGTAGATATTGTAATATTGCCACGAAAATTAATTATGTACAGGATGGATGTCAAATTGCTGATGCAACAGTATCTAATATTCTAACTGAATTTCCGTCATCGATCAAATATTGTGGATATTTACAATTTGGAATTCCAATTGTTTTTGGCGTTTCATTATTTGATCGATCCTATACCATTATGTGTTATTGTGTGAAAGACAATTATTTTAGTCTTTATTGCTCGTATACTAACCAAGAGGAAATTCTAAGTGATGCCATGGTTTACATTGGCTTATTAGCACATTTTTTATCTTTCTTGGTATCTTACTTTGTGTATGTTTACCAAAAACAGTAATAGCTGTAAAGAATCGCAAATGGCGAAACACCTATACAATTTCATGTGTATACTGTTCCCAAACCTTCTCAGTGATTGCATACATTTTCTTAATTCTCAACATTAGTGGCATGTTTGTGATCATGCAACATGTGAGTCTAATTTGTGCCTACACCAGTCTACTCACTTGGATTTTGTATTGGTTTTATTTGGTTCGATATTTGAAAACTAAACAAACGACATCAGCCTACTGTAGTTATCTATTACTGTTTGTTGGATTTGTTTTCGTTTTGACAGCAATGGTGGGCGCTTCTTTGGGACTTTTAGCTGATTCTTGGTCATTGAATGCGTACAATATTAATGTTTTGAATTATGTTCAATCAGGTGTAGGAATACTTGCAGTGTTGTGTAAGTAGTATTGGTGAGAATTTTAAGAATTCACATCAAGTGTCATTTTTTTTGACATTTACAGCATTTATTGGAGTTGCCATTTGGATGAACGTAGTCATTTCAAGAATGTCTGATATTAAGCTCATACACACCTCAGTAAGTATACCTCATCATCATGATGATGATGATTTCACAATTTTTTTTCTAAACAATTCTTCCAACACAATGTCAGTTTTTACGATTTGTTATATTCGCATCTCTCATTCTCACCTTCATGAGTGTATCATTTTCAGTGACAGCATTCATGAATGCACCTTTAAATGACACTACGAATGGAGTTTTTATTTTCCTGACGAATGCATTACTTGTTTCCTTAATGATTGGACTTTCTGTGATCGAATTCGACAAGAGTGAATTATTAGAATTTTATGGATGTTGCTGCCGCTGCAGTTATTCAAGAAACAAACAAATCAAGATCTTGCAGATCTGTTAGCAAATCAAGAACCAGAAATTATGGCTCTGAACAATTAGTAACTTTTCGTATGGATAAGGATGATGTTGTATCCATGACGAATTCTACCACCTCTGTGAACGTTTCTGATCTCTGAGGTTAATGAATTCCAGTCATTTTGATTTTTGACAAGAGACAAGTTGAAAAAATCAACAAAAATGAATCAAAACCAGCAAACTCCTCCGAGTGCTAACACGCCTACAACACCAGCCACAAGCTCGAACATGAATAGTAACGCCCCAAGTCAAGCCTCCAGAATCATGACCAACTCTTTGACTCTTCCAAACAGTCATCATCATGCGAGTTTGTCTTCATCATCACCGCTCCAGAATTCTTCAAACTTGGCCACTATGAATTCATCTCCATCTTCAGTTAAAAGTAGTAGCCTCTCTCCTCTCGCTGTGGCTCAGCCTTCATCGATCGCAACAACCTTCATCAGTACCAACAGCAACAACAACAACAACAACAGGCCAGTATCGACCCCTGTGATCCCACCATTCAACCAAACATCGATGAAGTATAGTAATCATCCGAGTTCAATCATGGTTGAAACAACAACACATGACGACAAGAAAGATGACACAATGACCACAAACTCTCCCTGCATGAGGATTAGCTTGCCCTCAACACCATCATCATCACTCTTCACCACACCAACAACCACTTGCAGCTTTAGTAGTAATGGCTTTTCACCCTCATCGATCAGTACGGACGCGTTAGTTCCAATGACGACAAGTTTGTTTTCAAACACTCCTCTTCCCGTTGCGGCTGGTACGTTACCAGTACAAGTTGCTACTCGTACATGCATGGCATCCTCCTCAACTTTGGCTGAAAAGAAGGTCAAGAAAAAAAGAAACAAAAAAGAAAAAATCGAAAGAGGATGATGATCAAGACACTAAAAAGAGAAAGAAGAAATCTTCTGATTCCGTAGATATAAAGAAGGAATCCACTCCGAAAAAGAAGAAAAAGAAACAAGCGGACCAACCTCAAGAGCCTTTGATTCCATCCAGCTCTCCCACTGCAATGGAAATTTCCAAATCAAAAGATGCACTCTCGAACACTGAAATGATGAAACAAATATATTTTGGTAAAATACCAAAGCAGCTCACGCTTCGTATTTGTTGCCTCATGGATGGAGAAACGGAGGTGGATAAAGATATTGTATCAGAGGAAAACGGAAATATTTTGATCGATGGAAATAAGTTTTTGAATGAATTGATTGAATGGAAAGGAGCACTGGATGATTCCAAGAAATTCTTTCGATTTCATGCTGCATTTGTGTTAACTGCCATGTCACCAGATGACATCACGAGTTTTGCAGACCTTGTCGACAGCATGAAAGAAGCTTTGCAAAGCTGTGAATGTTCTGAAGGCCTGTATGATTTAAGACGTGATACAAAGATTTATAATGAAACCCTGGAATATCAATACAACACTGAATCCTCAACGATTCAAATTATAATGAAACGTAAATCTTTTATTGAGGAAATTGCAACCATTATTTACAAAATGGTGTCTAGACAAGAGGAAGAAGAGATGGAAGAAGTCATTGAGCAAGAAACTCAAGTGAAAGAGACAACAGAAGAACTCACTTTGATATTCACATTTTCTCTTGAAAACAATCCAAAGAAGAAGTATAACATTGAATTGAAGACTCCCAAATCCACAAATTACAAGAAGGTTATTTGTGAAAATTTGCGTCTCTTTGAGAATGACATTCAAAAGTACACTGAGAAAGATGAAACAACTATATATGCAAGCGGAATATTGCCAAAGAGCTTTATGAATGCATTAGCCGGTCGTGTGGATGTGAATGTTGTGCATAGACATGTATTCTATGAGCAAAGAGTAATTTCTCACACCCTCTATGAAAGAATGAAATCCATCATTGGCCAAACCAACTTTGAGCAATTCAACCATTTATGCTTCCTTGTTTGCACTCCAGATCAAAACACTCTTTGGTATCAAACCATGGAAAGACTAGAAAGAGCCAATATATTACCTCCAAACACCAAGCTCACTTCTGTTTCAATCAAGTACAGAAAGGATCATTTGCCAATCTTCGAGGCCTTTAGAAATAGGATTGAAAAGGAACAAGACACATTGTTCATAGTCATTGCCGATGAATGTCATTTTGCTATCACAAAAGATGGAGCTCACGACAACATTGTAAATGACGCATTGGCATTGAAACACAACAACTTTTTTGTGTTGCTTGTAAGCGCTACACCCTATAATGTAATTTCAGTCGATTCCAATGTTCCTGAAGTGTATGAACTGAAACAGCAAATTCTAAAAGATACTGGTGTATCAATTTCAAAAGGCACCAAAGTTAAAGTCATCAAACTGAATTTAGAGAAGCTGGATTTGGATATCTAATAAGACCTCATTTAGGAAATCATAATGGAGTAGAGAATATTGAGCTCATATATGATAAAGAAGAATATTTGCAACAAGTGAAGGTATTGACTGGCAAAATTGGCGATTTTAGTGTTGATGACATTGTTCACTACGACGAATCGAATCACATGCTCATCTCACATACCTCAGACAAACAATTACAAATTGAGCTAAGTACGAGAGAAAAAAAGAAAATTAACTATTCAAAGAACATTTTCAAACTGAAAAAACCAATAGGGAATTTACAAGTGGCAGACAAATCGTTTGTGGAGATTTTTGACACTGTCAAATGGATGGTAACATTTTGTCCTGTCGATAACCCTTCGCTTCAAGTTAGCATGAATGATTGGGAGTTCAGAAAATATACGGAATATGAAGAATATAATGTTATTTGTTGGCATGACGTTCAAAAGAGAACAATTTTGGAACGAACTGCACAAGATTTTCAAACAAAACGATATTTCAGCAAACAAGATTACATTAATTCCATCAAATCCGGTGAAGATCTAGTGTTAAAAGGTAAGTGAAATTCATGTTACAATTATGACATACATTTACACAATTATGGCAGATGTGGAGTTTGAAAGTATTTTGCGAAACGTTAAAGCTGCTAGTATCACACTTCGACCCATTATGCTTGCTATAGATTATCATTTTTGGTTTATTTTTCAAGCAGTTGATCACAAGTTGTGTACTATCTCTGAAGCATTTAATCATTTTTTGAGTATTGACACTATTTCTACTACTGATGAACACAAATTATACGTTTCCTTGTGCAAATTGTTGTACGTGTTTTACATGGCCCAAAAGTACGGAGGCCTTAAAAAAGTAGAGAAAGTATTTGAAAATGAATATCTTGACGATGAAGACAATGTGTTTGAGGAAAAGAAAACAAAGAAGCAAAAGAAACAAGATTTGAAGTCAGGCTTAAAATTGATGAATGAAAAGTTAAAAAAGTAAGTTGATGGTTATTAATTCATGATGTAACATGCAATTCGATAAATAACAGAACTTTTGAAAGAAAAAAGAAAAAGGTTAAGGAAAGTTTTGAAAAGATGATGAGTGTCCGAGTTAGTGGTAACAGTCACACAGGCAAACTTGTTCATGATCTTTTAGAGTCAGGAAAGATCAATGGGTCTAAATCTATTTCAGGCCAAATGAAAATCCTTAGAATTACAACCACTGAATTTGCAAACACTGTCGTTTCCATGCTCAAATTTTCAGTCACAAAGTTAGCTTCATTATCAGGCTATATCTTGCCTGACGTATTGATTGACACTGGCGAAAAACCTCTCACATTGGATCAGCTATCCGTTGTAACTAGATTGAAATTAGCAGAAAAAATCCTATCCACAGAAGATTATGAACTCTTTCAAAAGAACCCAGCAAGACTCTCAAAAGAAAAGAAATCCTTAGAATACATCAATCTTCAAAACTTCCCATGCATTCTAATCTTGGTTGCCAAAGGTCGACAAGGAGATACTTTCCCTCAGAGTTTCGATTGTTTGGATATGAGAGCAAAAGGAGACTCTTTACCAAACTATTCTTCCTTTACACAAGAATTCGGTCGTCTTTGTCGATATATTGATGATACTGATAAGAAACCTATTGCTCTCGTCACTGATGCCATTTATAAAGATTTAGACAAGTGTAAGAATGGCACTTCCATGGGAAACACAAACATGAAACTCGATGCTTACATGATCAAAATGAAGAAAACGAGCGGACAAAAATATTGGATATGGTCACACATTGCAGAAGAACAATGCAAGCTGTGGATGGAAAGAAGGTAAAAGGAGACAAGGCAGTTCCACCTTCATACGACTGTGGAAGAGCTCCAAAACAAGACATTTCACAAAAACAATGTCATCAAAACAGATTGGTTTTATTTGCAGAGCCTCAAATTGGTAGGTATTTCAATCTTTTTATCCTTTATTACAACGACTATGACAAACTACTCGTTGATCTATTTAGGTAAAACTGACAGTTTCCTGCATTTTCTTGAAAGAGTGATTAAGGGCATTGAAGAGAATCGAATGAAAAGAATGATCGATGTACCAGATGCAGGAGAACAGGTTGAAGAAGATGAAACACTTATTGTTGATAGTGTACAGAGAGATCAAATTGAATGGATTCTACCATATCATTATTCTTGTCAAAACACACTCCTTCTTATGAATCACTTACTCCTGGAAAGTATGGAAAATTAGTTCTCAAAACAAGAAGTGACATTTATGAAGAATACAAACACAATCCTCACGAAATGATTCACATGCTTTCAAGGGTAGAGAGTTCTTTACTGAGCTCTGCTCTTCATTGGGACAAATTATTGGCGTTAATCAGACGTATAGAGGGTCAAGTAGCTATCGATCGCTACAAATTCCAAACTTTTGATGGAAGATATCATGATTTATTGAAAAGTGTTGCCAGCTATAACATTTTGAAAATGGGAAAATCATCTCTACTACCAAACGCAACATCACTCAATCAAGCTCTCATCCATTAGTCATAACAAGCAAGAATAATGGACTGGCTGATATGTCATACACTAGAGCAGTTAACATTGTGCAACATACAGAAATTTATGAATTTGACATGCCATCCATTTTAGATGACATTTTCCCAAAGGTAAAACCAAAAATGTCTATTCCAAACAACAAAAAACATTGGTTCCGGTTTAGTGACCCACAGAAGATTTGTGGTGTGACGTCATTGACTGATCGCAATGATATTAGAAGCTGGATTTTCATGCCTTCCTATAATCGTTCTGCATGTGGCCTATTTTATCTTAATAGCATCTTGAACGCACATTATAGACAAGTGGTTGTAGTAAGAAGTCAAGAATTCAATTGTTATCGAGACCTTATTGGAAGCGATTTTGTCATCATGTCACTTCCTGACGTGATTGATTTGAAGAAATTAACGTCACTTTGTAACAAAAAAGAGATTATATCACGGTCAGCTCAATACACCAATAATGTGGAAGACAAAACTATTGTGGATTATGAGTTAAAAGATGATATTGGAGGAGCTGGTTTCTCTCGACTCACCATTCAAATACTGGCCTATGCTATGCAGCTCGAGTTTGTGTGGATGATGGATGATAATTGTCATCATTTTGAAAAAGTTACCAATACTCAAAAGACACCATGTTCGCTCGAGGAAGTATTGCTACCCATTGAAAGCATTGTTTATGATGAGGCGCAACCTTTAAAGAACTTTACACAAACACTGAATGGCAAAGTTTCTCGTAACGACCCCACGCAATTACTCACTCTCAATGATCCTGTTAAATATTTTACTCCAGGAAAAGAAAAAATTGCCATGATTGGTATTCGAAAAGATGCTTATAGATACAACCCAGGCCTTCATTACAAACCCTTCCTTAATAGTACAACCATATGCTCCTTATTTTTATTGAATGTGAAAGTAACCTTTGATCATGGAATACTCTTTCCATGTCGTAAATATCAAGAAGATATTGAATTTGAATATTTATGTGCCGAGAAGGGACTATATTGCATCAAATCCCAAAAGTATTTTCTTCACAAACCTTCCAATCCAATACGTATTGAATCAAACGCAAACAAACCTTGCATGTATGCATGTGAGAGCAATGTTGTAGAACAGTATTACTTAATTACAGACAAGCCAAGCCACAACCTCAACCCCTTTCACAAGAGTATCAATTATTAAGGAATGCAATTTCAACTGGAATAGATTGGACAGACGGTCCTGGCAAGTTCAGTAATTTAATGACCAGTGAAAATGATATCGGAAAAGAATTTTGGTTATTTTTAACAAATGATTACTTGATACGATACAACAAAACCATTACTAATGCGCCTGAAATTCTTGAACAACAATATCCAGAGTTATTGTTTGACGTGACCTATTTCACTCCTCAGAAAGAGAATATTCAAGAATTAATTATTAGACTTGTCATACGAAGAAAATGATCATACAAAAAATTATAAAATTGAATTCAACATCACATGTTCACACATGATGGTTCATTCAATGCCAGAGTTGATTTTTCTTTGGTAACTTCAAATTCAAAACAGAAATTCAAATTGATTCAACAAAAAAATACTTTTTAAAATATTGATTATCATTGGACCGCATCATTAGTGAGATGGGTAAGAAAACATCCTCATCATCATCGACATCATCACCCACCGTATTGGGAATATCCTTGGCTTCTGCAAGAACTGCTTCTAGTAAAGCTCCAAAGGAGTACCTTCCGCATGATGAAATTTATTCTCAAATATTGAAATATACATCCGGAAGAGAAGATGAAACATTAATATCGTGCTTAAACAAGTATCTTTTTCAAGCAAAGGATTTTATGTATTATTATTATGATTATCCATGGAAAGATTTTACAAACGTGAGAAGAGCCTTTCATAAATTAATTCAAATGCAAACGTTACTGACGCTTTTAAAAGGAAAGTATTACTTGGAAATTTCCAATGAAAAGCATGATGAAGAATTATCAAAGGTTCTTCAAGAAGACCGAAAAACACAAAATTCAGAAAAGACTTTAAAAAAGAATCAAAAAGAATTATTACAATCGCAAAACAATCCATCAGAGGACGAAGCAAGTGGTATTTCCACTCATGTCATTCATATTGATTTTAACTTGTTGAAAAAAACCATCAAATCCACACAACGTATTGACTGTTCCAATTTTCAATCAGTCATGAATATTGGAAAAAGTATTCCAAGCGCATCCAAACAAAACAAAAATGTCCAAAACAACCATAGTTCCTCTAATTCAACCATTATTCAAGTCATTGCTGGAGATTGTTTAGAGACATCCATTGCTTTAAAACAAAAATTGAATTTAAATCCACTCATGTTAGTGAACGGAAGTTTGTCTCATCCTGGAGGAGGGTATGCCAATGGAAGTTTTGCTCAAGAAGAAGACATGTGTCGTCGATCATCATTGGCCCTTTGCTTGGATGATCCTTTCAAGATGGATGATTCACGACAATGGTCATATCCTTTGCCTCAATTTGGAGGTTGTTATGTTCCTCAATGTTTAGTGTTACGACAATCTGCCAAACAAGGTTAGAGTTGAGGTGTCTATTTATTCACATTGTTCATTAATGTACAAAAATACAGTTAATATTTACAAATTCATGATCGGAAATGATACAACCAGCTTCATTGGTTTCAGATCAAGGTTAATGCAAAAGTTTTGACATGTCAGCACTTTGTTTGCGTACAGAGATCATGATCATCCAAACAAACAAAACCAAAAACAAGGAAGTGAAATAAGCTGCTGGTTTTGTATTCATGTTGTATGAGAGTGAGGTATTGGCTTTTTATTTGATTTGTCATGTCCACATCGCGCAATAATAATCGAACCATTGGCAATGATCATGAAGAAGAGGAAGTCCCCATTATTAATAGAAAACCTTATTTTGAAAAGATTCTTTGCTAATGGTCCAACAATCCTCTCATGGTTGCAAATTTGTCTAACAACTGTTCAAAGCTTGGGCGTGACACATCATCTGCCGACCAACATTGTCTCATGAGGCGCACATAGTCAAGAATTACTTGTGCCAAATGGTGTGAAGAGAGGTTTGTAGAAATGCCATTATGCTTGATGAACTCTAAAACTTGATCATTGTTCTCCTCGTCAAAAGGAATGGATGGTCTCAATCCACCCAAAACTTTCAAAGCAAGTGTGAACATGTTAAGGTCTGCAACCTTTTCATAAGGTTTACATTCAAATAAAACCTCATACATGATCATTGCGAAAGAATATACGTCACACTGTGAAAAAGTTCAAGTTGAAAAAGAACAAAATGTTGATGAAATTGGACATACCTTTTCAGAATACCTAATCTGTTGCAAAACCTCTGGAGAGATGTACTCGAGTGTGCCTGTCTGTCCTGTCATTGTATTTTGAGTGTTCTGAACTCGAGAAATACCAAAATCACCAATTTTTGCTGTTCCTTCCTTCGTAAGAAGAATGTTTTGAGGCTTCAAGTCTCTATGAATAATTCCCTAATAACAATGAAATATATAAAACATTATTCATACATGATGTCTTAACATACCTTGTAATGTAAATACACCATTCCTCTGCAAATATCCATCAAAATATCCAATTTCGTTTCCATGTAGAATTTTCCTCTTAATTTTCGCATATATCGGTCAAGACTGCCATTGTCCATGAATTCTGTAATGATGAATTGGTAATGTTGCAACTCATCGCTCGAACCAATACAAACACCAATGAAGGAAAGAACGTTGGGGTGTCTAAGAGATTTGAGTAAAAATACTTCTTTTTCAAATATTTCTTGTTCTTGATCATCTGTATCTGTAATTTTCATCTTCTTAATTGCAACATCAGTACCTTTGAAGCTTCCTTTGAACACAACTCCTGACGCTCCCTCAGATATTCTTTCAGTAAATTGTAAATCTTCAATATTGATTGAAAAATCATGACTATGGAAGAGGATAAACCTGATGCTGAATAATTAAATTCACTTTTGTCAAGCTTGTCTTTGAAATTCTTTTCGGCCATTTGTTTTCTCAACAAAGTATTTCTTGTCTTGTAGAAAATAAATCCAAAAAGTGTGGAAAAACACAAAGAGGCCAGTAGAATAGAGGTTAGCGAATAGATCAATATACCTCTACTGGACGATGTGAGAGTTTCAAGCGAGTATATGTATGACAATTCTTTGTTCAATTCTCCAACTACCACTACACCACTGTTGGAACACAGTGTGAAATTTTGATTGCTCGATGACTCTTTTTTGATACTAAAGGTAGTTTCAGTATAGAGTTGATTAGACCATCCACCAAGTCTGTATCTATACAATTGACCTCTGTTTGTAACTGCAAGTATGGATCTATCATTTTCTAAATAAAGGTCGACAAAACCTTCATCGTAAAAAGTAGGTTCCTTATTCACATCGCATTGATTGATAAAACTTTGCAAATGTAAAGGTTATTTACGTTGTTGCAAAGAAATAACTTACGTAGATGCATGCAGTTCCAATGTACGAGTATTGAAGACATAAAAAACACATCCACAACCCACAAATAAATAATTGGAGGATGAAACTACTTTAAAAATAAATTCACAAGGTTCAAATGATTCCGTAGCAATTCGTTCTACAACAATCTTGAGATTAGGATCAGTAAGGTCTCTTTTTCTAAGTAAAGTCTTTTCATCGTACAGCTCTAAAAAGTATCCCATTTTGTATGTTGGGTCGATATTGAGAGGAATAAAGTCATAGAACAAATCTGTGAAATGCATTGTAGGACCTTCAATCCATGCCATCGAGCTCATATTCACATAGTTCACTCGAAAGCTATTACGTTCATTCTCTTCAGAATAGGAGATTGCAGTTACCATCAACAATTCTTGTCCAGGCACTCGTTTTACGATCGAATCAAAGTAAAAAGCGTTCTGATCAGGATATGCCAGATATTGTTCCTGATTTAGATTAGTTGCGAAAAGTTACAAGTTGAAAGGTTGATCAGTGGTACCTACCTGATTTAAATACAATGCATCGAACTTGTAGACATTCATCAATTCATCAAACATGAAAATGTGATAGTCCCCAATATAGAAAGCTTGAATTCTTTTAGATGGAGCTGGTAAATACAAATCCCAAATTCTCTTAAACTCGCCTTGTACAGGATGCAGTAATGATATCGTGCGCGAACCAATTCCAAATACTGACTTGTCAAATCTACCTATTTCTAAGCGTAATATTTCAAAATTATCCTCAACAGAAAACTCTTGAGCTTCAGAGTTATCTATTTTCAAATTGAATTGCTCACCCTTCGTTTTGGCATGAACCAAAATATTCTTGTACGATCCAAAAAGTGAATCAACAAATATTCCTTCAGAAATAAGTGTGGAATTGTACCAAAAAAAGGTTCCTGATGAATAAATAGTATTTTTAGGAGTTCGTACATCATTAACTCCATAAAAATCCGAAAATTTGGCAATGCCAGGGTTAGAATATAACCATCCGTTTTTCCAATTTGCAAATATACAAAGCCATTGTTCTCTAATTTTGAAAAGCTTGCAGTATTTGAGAGAGCCTCAGAGTCTTCTAGCATTAGTGTAATTTGACCATTCGATATCACGTTAAAGTCCTTATCGAAAACAAAATTGTTGAATCTGGTTTTGTACATGGTCCAAATAACAATGTCAGTATCGTCAATATCCAGGTTTGAGGTGTAAGGCATGACCATAGCTGTCCCACCAACCTGCCAAACCGGCAAATTCAATGTTGTATTTCCAACAATTTCTAAGGTATTCAAATCAACTGTTGACGAATGTATTCTTCCTCAAAGAATTACAGGGAAACTTACTTTTAAACAAATTAGGAGACTGGTAATGAACAACAACGAAATTCCTTTTCACAATTTTAAATGCGCTCACAACAAAATGATTTTTAGCTGAGTATATAAATACATTAGGAAGAGACAAAGTTTTCACTTTGTTAAATGTTAATTCTAAAGTGGACCTGTCAAAAGAGATGTCATAAATGTCAAGATCAAGTGGCACACTTCCGTTCTCCTCCTTTCTTGGATTTACTGTAACGAACGAGTTGGCAACACAGATAAACTTTACAAAAGCACTTACCAGAAAATAGTAAATTCTTGTGTTCCACCACAAAGCAAAATCTTCTACAGACACCATTTAGTGCAATGGTCTGACCGGTATTCAAAACTGTTAATTGATTTTCTAAGGTTGATCCAATAAACACAGTCATATTGTAGACATGAACAATTTCAAACAAATATGTCAGTGGTGCAATACTAAATGATTGAAGGGAACGTTTTCCAAGAACGTCCACAATAAATAGCATGCAACCGTTTCGATAACCAGTAGTCAGGCATGACAAGGCTGCTACTTTGGGTTTGGCTACACTCACATTTACGGAAGCTGTGTTATCAAGAGGGAAAAAAGATAACCATTCTTGCTTCTTTTCCTTAATAGAAAGAACAAAATCTACACTTCGTAAACTCAATGCCGAACTTCCAAAATCATTCAAATAATGAGAGTCATGTAATGATAAAATTGTAATCAAGCCAACAAAGATTGAAATAACAACAACAATCAGAAATATCCCTGTAGCTCCAAACGTTATTTTCAAGGCTTGATTGATGAGATTATCTCGTTGAATAGCATCAATTTTTCGTCTTTTGAACACAGATGAAATATTTCTAAAGTATACCGAGAAATTTTGAGATGGCCAAAATTGGGATTGCGCATCGGCAGCTGTTGAAGGCTGATGTGATGGTTGTTGTATACTGTAATCTCCATTATCTTCGGGAGAGAGTAATGGTTGTGCGAGTGTTGTGTTTAATTTCGTCTTTTGTTTTTTGGATGATGTATGAGTGTTCGTTGCGGTGGTAGTCTCGGTCATTATTGCTGTTTGATAGGATGATGGTGGAGAGTATGAATGAATCGGAAGCACCTCATCATCGAAACTCGCTTTTGGTTTTTGAACAATGTCCATTTAAATGAATTTTTAAACTGTGTTTCAGCAAAAGAATGAACTGGATGATGAACAGTGGAAATGTCAATTATTTTTTTTGTGTTGAAATTTATTGGAATTGCTCGATTTGTGAAAGAATATTAATAACCAGCTGTTGTTGAAACACAATCGAATGGAGTCTTTCCAAACTCCGGCATGCTTCCGTTTGGATCACTTTGTGTGTTTTGGTTGACATTGGAGCGCTGAAATCCAACATGTTGAGTTGAATCAGCAAAAAAAATACAAAGCAAATTTTTCACACTCTTCATCGCTCTTTAATGGACTTTCGGGATCATCATCAGTACTGAAACCAATAATATTATTTTAAATATCATCAAATTAACTCCTAAATTATTTTCGAATTAAATAGAATGCCCTCCACACTTGACGAAGACAACTCGATCATTCATTGTGATCAGTTGCTGAAAGAGTATCTTGTCTGGCGAGGTTTCAATAGAACCCTCACCAATTTTGAAATGGACCGTAAAATGGACAAGAACAAGGCTTTTCAAACCGAGAAGATTGTCGAACAATTATTTCAATATATTCGTAATTACGAAATTCATGCGTTTATGGATTATTGGGGATATTTAGAAAAACAATTCTTCTCAAAATTATACGAGTCATCGGGTTTTTATAATAAGCCTTCATCATCATCAACAGGCCATAGTAATTTATCTTCATCATCATCAACAAATAATTTCGGAGGAGATGGTGGAGATCCTTCAAACACCTCTTCCATCATTCAGAACAATTCATCATCCGCTAGCTCTGTCAGTACCAGTAGCAGTACTCATCTCGATTCACAAAGCACCAGTAATACCACTGATTCTTTGTCTCCCTCTTCTTCGGCCCTTCCAACATCATCCACAACGAATGCTAACAATCATACGAGTAATAATTCAATACCGCTCACCTCCACAGCTCTCCTATTGGCTCGTTATTAGGGCGACACGCTTCCTCCAGCACATCATCCTATTATGAAACCATCCGAAAACTAGAACAATCTCTTAAAAAGTATTACGTGGTCCATTGTGCACAGAATAGAAGAATTAGGGAGTGTAGAGAGTTTTTCGAAAGATACGGTCCAGAACTTATTCAAGAGCAAGAATGGACCAAGTGGTTTGCACTACCGTATCTACTTACTCCCTATAGTGAGAGGAGTATTGTGACAGCTTCAACACCTCGAGGCGGTGCAATTTCTGATGGTGGTAGTACTGACTTGTCCTCACATGCTGGAACGTTAGAGAGAGAAAGAAGAGAGTCCAATGCTTCCTCTTCTTCTGCCATTGTGGGGCAGAATTTTAGCGTGTTAAGCATTGTGGAGCAATGCGTGCCAGAATTGGAGCCTTATTTTCACAACAAATGGGCTGAAATGCTATATGTGAGTGTACAAAATTTTGTCGCCACTGCTGTCATGTCTGTAGAGAAACCAACTTTATTATTGATGGAATCTGAAAAAAGAGATCGATTGAATGTTCTCAAGAAGAAGTTGGACGTTCTTATCAGTGAAAATGAAACATTGAAAAGCAAATTACTGGCTGCAGAGGCATACATTTCAAAACTTGAAACTGAAGTTGGAATACGAAGAGAAGGAAATATTTCACACAGCGATTCTCCTGTTGGAAACGTTGATTCATCATCAACTGACAATCATTCTCGTCACCACAACGAGCAGCAAACTCCGAACAAGAGAATACCGTCTTCACACTCATTTTCCTCACTTATCATGCCTTCATCAGCCAGACAGAGTGCATCAAACACTACCACTACCCCTTCTCAAAAAGGTTCCATCTCTCCTAATTCTCCAAGTACTGTCTCTTCATCAAATGCAAGCAACAGCACACCAACCGATCAAGGTGGTATTACGTCAGCAAGCGTTTTGATAATATTCAACTGTTTAATGTTAAGCATGTGTATCCAACTAAGGTCTTTATTGGCCACAAAGATTACATTACATCACTTAAATTCTCTTTTGACGGAAAATATTTGGCATCTAGCTCCAAAGATAACACTGTTAGAATTTGGTCTCTATTGGCTAATAAGGAATCTGGAAACACGACATCTTTTGGATCCATACAGACGTATGAATGTGGAACTAAAGCCATGTGTATTGATTGGTGGTCAACATCCAATGGAAAAAGAGGATCTTCATCAGGTTATAATAACGTTATTGTGTGTGGATTAAACAACAGAAAGGTGAAAATATTAGACTTGGATAAGAGAAAATGTACTGCAGAATTTTGTACAGAAATTTTCTATCCACGCGTGAATGCTATTGCATGCTGTGGCTCTTCAATTAGAAATTCTGATTATTGTGTAGTGAGCTGTTCCAGCTATCAAAAATCCGATTCCAGTTCTGCATCCTCTGGTACACCACAAAATATTGGAAACTCTTCTCCAAGCAGTTTATCAGGAATGCTTCTTGGATATAACTTGAATCAGTTGAAATTAGAAAACAAATACCTTATCCAACCTAAAAATTTGCCAATCCTTGACATCAAATTTAATCATAACGGGACCATGCTTGTAACTGCTGGATCTGATGGTTATGTGAGAATTTTTGATACTGCATCCAAGCAGCAACAACCCATTTGGACTTGGAAAGCTCACGATGGAGAGTGACCAACGTTCATTTCAGTGAGAATGAAACATCTGTCTTGACGTGTGGTTCAGACGGTAAATTAATCGAATGGTCAATACATAACACAGGAAAAATATTGAATCAAATTCAGATACAAAATCCAGTTGGTTTTGGCTCAGAAAAGCAAAATTCCAATTGGATCAACACCAAGATTAGTCTTTGCTCTACAAGCGAACGAATGTTTGTCCTTAATTATCCTGGAACAGTGTTCTCTCTACTCCACAACAGTCCAACACATTGCCTAATGACAAAAGATTTTTATTCCAATGCCTCCACCAATACCTCATCCACTACCTCTGTTTCAGCAAGTGACTTCTCACCCATGACCAATGTAGATTGGTTTAATGCTGCATTTGGTGGCTCTTCAGGTAGCAATTATCAATACCTCAACTGGATTGCTGCCTCACATGGAGTGAACAACAACATTTATTTGTATAATATGGACTTGACATAATGTAAATAATATAAGTTCAACTTACGTTGCATTTCGAGTTGCACTCACACCTTCAGATAATTTGTCACCTTCACTTTATCCCAATACGACAGAACAAAAAAATGGAAACCATCTACCCACCGTGTTCGCAAACGATTGGAGTGATCGCCATCGGAACGAGAGGAGATTTTCAACCTTTGCTGGCCTTTTGTTTAGACTTACAACAGCGAATGATCACATCCAATGCACAAGTCTATCTCATCGCTCCCGAAGTATTCAGACAACAGTATGAGAAAGCAGTTCAATCTACCCGTTCATCATTACTTTTTAAGAGTTTGAAAGGAAATCCTAAAGAAACCATGCAAGGTAGGAATTATTGATCTGTTCATCATTTTGTTCATGATATTCACCTTGAACGGAAATGTAACAATACAGATCCACAAACACAAGAAGCACTGAGAACTGGAAATTTTGCAACAGTCATGCAACTAACAGCCAAACCAAATGAAATGCTAATGAGCCAATGCACTCATGATTTATTTGAAATTGCCAAAGAAACTCCATTCAACACCTTGATGTCCTCCTCTATGGGAATGCCCATCGCTTGGATGCTAAGCGAAAGGTATGAAATACCACTCGTGTATATTGGTCTCGTCCCAGAAGCACCCACATCTGATTTTCCATTTTGTGTCCTGTCCCCTGTAAGCTTGGGAGACGAGGAGAAGAATTTGGCGAGTTATGAATTGGTCTATCATGCATCGTTCAAAAGAACAGAAGAAATGGTCAATCAACAACGACAAGAATTGGGACTTGCCCAAATGAAAGACGAGGGTTGGTTAAGCCTCAAAGAAAAGTATAACATGCCAATAATTTATGCCTTCTCCGATGTTGCTTTTGGTGGAAAGAAACCAAAAGGGTATCGAGAGAATATTCATTTGACTGGATATTTCGAACTCAAATTGGAGGATGATCACTTAGATTTGGAAATTGAAAATTTTCTTGCAAGTCCAAAACCAGAGCCAGTGTTCTTATCGTTTGGTTCAATGCCTGCATTGAATCCTTTCCAGTTATTTGAATTGACTCGTTCAGTATTGATGAGAAATGAGAGAGTCATTTTATCATGTGGTAAGTTGTTCAATAAGTCGACTATGAGGGAGCATATAAACCATTCCTTTACGACAACAGGTTGGACCGATATGGACAAGATTATGGAAGATTTGAACATGCACCACTTTGAGATACTTTCCAAGTTTACTGAGGAAGAAATCCAACACTATACAGAATTGTTGAACTCACTCAAACAATATATTGCCAATGATCGTCTGTTAGTGATTAAAGATTGTCCTTATTATTTGCTCTTCCCTCGATGTGCCTGTATTGTTCATCATGGTGGAGCAGGAACAACTGGCACAGCTTTGAAATCAGGAAAGCCTCAAGTGGTGATTCCTGTCTTTATGGATCAACCATTCTGGGCTCACAAAATGTATGATTTGGGTGTTGCTTCGTATCCAGTTCTGTTTAAAGACATTACCAATGAAAAGGTCAATGAAGCGATTGATTGTGTTCTTCATCAAGGAGAGAAGAGTGAAGATATCAAGAAAAAAGCCCTACTCATTGCTCAACAACTACAGGCCAATGAGCATGATTGTGATCCCATTTCACGTGCCATTGAATTGTGTTTGGATTGTATCAAGAATCCTTTCATTGTCCCAAGAATTGAACAATAAACTTTGGAAGGTGAATTTGCTTTCCAGCAAAAAAAATGCAACAAAATGAAAAGCATTTTACGCAAAAGAACATCTTGTTTATGGGGTCACCCAATTCAGGAAAATCAACACTGTGTGGATGTTTGGTATGCCATGATGATATGAGATATGTTGAACTAACAGCGAATCGATTATTTCAAGATGTGGAGGAACATTTACGACCCAGTAAACAACTCCAAATTCTGGAAGCGTATAGACACTGCTCTCATAAAACCAACTATCCTGAGCGTGCGAGAAAAATTCAAATCGCAATTCATCATAAAAGCGATGAAAATAAGAAAGAAATTCTAACATTCATGGATGTTTCGACACGTAAGAAAAAAATAGATTGTTTCATCAAGGCTTGTTTTTTGGCAGATATCGCCGCACTCGTGATCGATGTTACGGAAAACATTTTTGAAAAAGAAATTGAAAACTTTGATTCAACGTTGAATAATCAATTGCGTATAGCTAAATCTGTTGGAATTCCCCACATGATTGTCTGTTTGAATATGTGTGATAAAGCACAACAATTACATTCCCGATTCAAGGAAATAGTGTCATGCTTGGATCCTAAATTACGAAAATTGGGATGGAAAAACGTTCCATATATCCCAGTATCTTCGGTTGATTTTGGACTAAATATTTTACATAACTCTGGAATATTTTCTTTCTATAAGGGAGAATCTTTGTGGAATACGTTAAAAACTTTGGAAATTTCCAAAGATAGTTTGAAATTGCAAGACAAACCTCTGAAAATGGCTGCGGTTGATGTTTTTAGAATTGGTAAGTGTATCAATCTCTCTTTGAGATGTCAATGATTACTATTTGAATAGGGGGTGTTGGTACTGTGATCATTGCAAGAATTGAGAGCGGAATACTGCGGGAAGCTGACATCATCGAAGTTTATCCAAAACCAAACAAGTCTGGGTTGTCAAATCTTTGGAAATTGCATTCAATTCTATCAAGCATGCCACTGTTGGAGATTTTGTTGGGATCGCACTAAAAGGTTGTAGAATTTACGACGTAAAGAATTCAAATATTTTCAATAAGCAAAACGAACGGCTGTCGCCCCTAGATGTCGATTCGTTCGAAGCAACTGCTAAAATTATTAAAACACCAGAATCTAATGAGATTCGAGTGGGATACACGTGCAAGATGCATTTCATGACCTACCGATATCTATGTAAAATTGAAGAAATAATGTCAGCACGAACTGAAAATAATGTTGTTAAGGCATATCCACCGAGTGTGAAGGCGGGACAAGTCATTCAAACAAGAATCCGATTGATCCGCCGAGCACGCAAATTTGCTCCTCTAGAACTTTATTCAGAAAATCCTAGACTTGGGCGAGTCTTATTAGTGGATCGAAACATGTTGATAGGTGTGGCCAATGTCACCAAATTGAATTTCAGTAAGACTTCTTTCGATGAAGATTAATCTTCACGATAATCCTGTGTAATGATCATTCAATACACCATGACCTTTGTAAAATTACAAATTCTTTTTATTCGTTGGTGTCAACAATTTACCACATGTCAATAATTTACCAATCAGAATCAGAAAAGTCAGTATCAGAATCTTCATCATCCGAATCTCCCATGACCTTTTCGAATTTCTTTGACAAAATGTCGGCCACACTCATAGCTCCTCCTTCCTCTTTCTTTGGTTCCAATTTTCTTTCAGCAACAGATTTCAATGCCTTACCAGTTCTAATTTCATCCAACAAGTTGGCACGACCAGTGACAGCCACACGATTCATTTGAGACTTGTTCGATTCGACTGTCTTCAAAATGTCAATATTTCCTTCTCCAGTTGTTGCAGCAACAGGTGGAGGTGTCACCACAAAGTTATTACTTGGTGGAGGAGGAGGTACATTCATGACTTTTGGAGGTGGTGGAGGAACACTTCCAGTATTCATCATTGGTGGAGGAGTTGGAACATTGGATGGTGGAGGAGGAACTCCATAACCACCACCACTGCCACCTCCTGTATTCATCTTTGGAGGAGGTGGAGGTGTAGAATAACCATTATTGGAATTGTTCATCATTGGAGAAGATCCATAACCACCATTCATTGGAGGTGGAGGAGGTACACTTCTTGAATTTGTGGAATTCATCATTGGAGGTGGAGTTGGTACGGCACTGTAGGAAGATGTCTCATATGAATGATTCATCATGGCGTTTGGTGAGGAAGTTTCATAATAGGAGGACGTTTGTTGTTGTTGTTGAGGAGTATGACGTGGACTTGAATCTTGTTGTGGATATCCATTTGAATTGGAATTGGACATTTGTGCACTGGAAGCCACTCGTTGCATTTGATTACCACCACTACCACTACCACCACTACTATTACCAGAATCAATAATTTGACCTTCAGAATTGTACTTTTTACGATGAATTTTCATTTGCTTGACTTGTTTCTTCTCTTTTGTGACTGTTACATTTTGTCGTTCCATTCGTTGTCTCTTACGTTCTTCCTTTCTCTTTTGTTTGGCCTTCTTGAGTCGTTCCAATTCACGTTTGGCCCATTCATTAAAGAAGAAATTAGAATCAGTATATGCTTCAATACACTTTTTGTATTTGGGTAATGAAGCACCTCCTTGTTGCTGTTTCGAATCATTACCTTGCTCATCGGAACCATTCATTTGTTGTTGTTGTGAATTCCATTCATGTAATTGATCGAGAAGAGGAGAAAATTCAGGAGCTGGCAAACACGCATTCGTATATTGTAAATTCAAAGGTAATGGATTGTTCTCTTTCGAAATGTTCGAATGATCCTTTCGATACAAGACTGCAATATTTGCTTCTGTTAATTCATAACCTGAAGCTGAAAAGAGTAACTTGTTGTTATTGTTATGCATAAATTGTTCATATTCAGGTAATTTGTTGTTAATTTGTTGAATACGAGTATTTAATGCATTGATACGATCAAAAGTACCACGAGCACTCTCTGATAATGAATTGAAAATTTCACTAGCGGTTGTTGCAAGAGCTGACAATTGATACAAGACACCTGTCATGGAGTTCATATTTCGACCTTGAAGCATGTGACCACTGATGCGAGAACTTTCAATGAGAGAAGCACCCGTGTTGTTTTGAGAGAAACCACATCGATCAAAGTGTTCGAGTGGACGTTTAATGACGACCATTTTGTTGTTGTTGGTGTTGTTGTTGTTGTTGTTGGGATGTTGGTTTGGGAGAGTGATGTTATTGTGTAGAATAATGAAAAAAGTTTGGAAGAGAGTGATATAAAAACTTGTTAAAAGGATCGAGTTCCAGGATGACACCACTGTGGTGAGAGAAGTGAAAAATTTTTTGATGAGTTTTTTTTGTAATGACATTTGATTGATTTTTGTAAAGCTTGGAACTTGATACTGCTTTAGATCCGAGATAAATGTATTGAAAACAAATTACACTGATGAAACACAGAAATTGGGATGATTTGGATTAAACTATTGATAAACCATGGTTCTTTCATGTTGAACATTCTTCCCCAAACCATTAGTTTTCCTTCCTTCAAATTTTGTCCGATCTAATTACTCAACAACTAACTGATGAGGCATGTTTTTGAAATCAATGTCCGTTCTACCCTTAATTTTCTCCATCGAATTGCCTCACTACTCGCCAAGTGCGATCTCCTTCCTCACAAGTCCATAGCCGTTCAAAAAGAAAATTCAACAAGCACACTTACGGACATTGGTGCAAGTCAGTTTCAGGTTCTTGTTGGCACAAAACTCGAGTGTATCACCCCTCATCCTCTCGTTGGAGCGAAAAACATCTTGTTGTTGTTGAGCGTATTTAACTACTTCTACTTGTACGACCACTCTCTATTTATTGAACGTGTTATCGGAAGCTAGCTCTGTGTTTTTTGGATATCTTTTTCATCATCATCATGAATTTAAAATTCCTTGCAGAAAGCATACGGTTTTATACGGCCTTTACCATCCGTTATCTTCTCATTCCAATCCTTCTTTTTCTTTCATTCATTTGTTTCCTTCTTATCATCACCATACATCCCTATACCACCTGTTTTAAATGTTCTGGAGCTGAATTCATCATTAGTGTTTTACTCAGTGTGATAGCCTTTGTATGTTTGGCTGTGTTTTACTTTTGGGTGGTTGTTTTCAACCGATTGTATCGGAATGAACAGATTTTGAAATCGGAACGAGAACAGACTCACTCCCAAGAGATGAATCAAGTCAAAACAACTCTTTCTTCGATATCTCATGGAATTCATGAAGAGGAACATGAAAAGGTTGCAGAAACATTAAATACCATCAAGAACGTTTCTAGAGAACGAGCCAAATTGAGTCCAAGTACTCATGAAGAGAGTGCTACACTTAATTGTTATCAAAAACATAAGAAAATAGTGGATATTGTGTTTTGGACTTTTTTAATTGTTGGAGTTATTGCATTTGTGTTGAACTCAATTTTCACAATTATTGTCTTGTCGCTGACTCAATCAACTATTGCAACAAGACATGGGGAATTATATTCTATCGGAACAAAACAACCAGTAGTTATTGAACGAGAACCATCTGGTGTGATTCATATCAAAGCACAAACGGATTATGACATGTATTTTGCACAAGGTTATGTCACTGCTCAAGAAAGAATGTTTCAAATGGAATTGAATCGTAGAATTTTTAATGGAACCCTTAGTGAGGTTGTGGGCTCTGCTGGGTTGACCGTTGATAAATTTGCCAGAGTTATGGGGTTTAAGGATTTGGTGAATTATGATATTAATTCAGGAATAATTTCCAAGAGCTCCCTAGATATTATCCAAGCTTTTGCTGATGGTGTAAACGCATTTATTGAGAGAGCTCCTATGGAAAAACTAGGCCCTGAATTTAACCTTATCTTTGGATATCGTCCACAAAAGTGGACACCCATTGACACCATTGGCTGGTGTAAACTCATTTCGTGGGATTTGAGTTTAAACATCAAATCAGAGGTGATTCGATATACCATGCTGAGACAAGGCGTTTCCCTTTCGAGAGTTGAAAGATTATTCCCACCAATGTCAACATTTAGTAGAGATATTAATGGCGTCTTTACTCCGAATAATATTACAACAATTGTAACTAAGGAAGATTTGAATTTGACGAATAATGATACTGCTACTGATTTGGCTCAAGAATATCGATTGTATTTCAATAACAGTGGCGCATATATTCCAAAGAAAATTTCTAGTAGAAGAGTAGAGAAAGAGTCATCTGAAAATTCTCAAAAGGGATATTTCCATTCAATTGCTGATATTTATGAAACGTTTATTTCTGGATTGGGGGATTCTTCTATTCAAAACACACTTCGAGATCAATTATTGAAAGTTAATCAAGATCAACAAGAGTTATTTGAAAGATTTTTAGCGCAGCAAGAAGCTAGTAATTCTTGGGTTGTTCACAAAAATCACACAAACACTGGAAGATCAATGTTGGCCAATGATCCTCACCTTACAGTTTCAGCTCCAGGTATTTGGATTTTACTTCATTTGCAAAGCGCAGAATCACAGACAGATTTGAGAGGAGTCTCCTTTGTGAACACTCCTGGTATTTCTATTGGTAGAAATTCTGACATTGCTTGGGGAATTACGGTCTCTGGTCCAGATAACCAAGATTTATATGTTATGAAAATGGATTCATCAACTAGTATTACATCAACCGATATTACAAAAAATTCATATTTCTACACATATGATGGTGTAGCTCGTCCTTTCCAAGTCAAGTATGAACAAGTGAAAGTGAAGAAGGGGGTAGCTTTGAAATTGTGACGGTTCCCGTATTCAAAACTCATCTTGGACCTGTTGTGAACGATATTGTTGCTGGATTAGACAGTATTGATTGGACATCCTATGACACCATGATGACGAATGGAGATTTACATAGACCCATTGTGTTACGTTGGAAAGCTCTGGAATACAATGATACCACTTTGGAAGGATACTTCAAAACCATGAAGGCAAGAAATTTTGAAGAGTTTAAGCAAGCACTTTCCCTTATTACGTCTGTTTCTTGCAATTATGTCTATGCTGACGCAAATAATATTGGTATGTTTCCGGCTGCAATTTATGGAGCCACTCCAATCCGCCGAGAGGGACATACTGGCGAGTTTCCAGTGCCTGGTGATGTATCCACGTGGGACTATGACGGATATGTGCCCCTAGATAAGGTTCCCTATACTTTCAATCCTTCGAAAGGTTATGTCGTCACAGCAAACAATAGATTAGCCCCCTCCGGCTATCCTTATCAGGTCACAAGTGACAATGCCTTTGAGTTTAGAGCAAAACGAATTACTGACATGCTTGCAAGTTTAGTTCGAAACTCCACCGTGCAAAAAATTGGATACGAACATATGATGGCTATTCAATTAGATGGAAAATCAATGGCTTATGAATCCCTGAAGTTTGCTTTTGTGAAAATGCTAGAAATGTTGAATTCTAAAAACGAAGACAAAACTAGTAATTTATACAAGTGGACTGAAAAGATGACCGTATGGAATGGTTTCACATCCTATGGATCGCAAGAGTCATCAATTTTCCATTTGTTTTTGGCACAGGCTTCATTACTTCCATTCCCAGAAACAAAAGCAAGCTTGCTTAGAGCAGATTATTTGAGACAAATCATGCTGGACAACACAGACCTAGCATGTAGCTCCAGTGAATATTCTTCATGTATTGAATATGGTATCTATGCAATGAAGAAAGTTCTCGAGTTTTGTCAAAGCAAGTTTGGAGGAATTCCAAAGTGGCATCAAGATATTCACTATGTGTCGCTAGAGCATCAACTTCTTACCAAGACACCTGTACAATGTTTTGTGAACCGTCAAATAAGACCTAAGATTGGAGGAGGTTGGCAAGTTCCTAATTCTCAAACGGTCAGATTTGATTTAAAGACTCCAACTGATAGCAACCCAACCTTGACATCTTTTGAAGATTTAAGAACTACCCACAGTGTCTCATACAGACAAGTTATTACTTTTGGAAATGACTATTTCATCATTCCATTAGGTAATTCTGGAAATCCATTAGATCAAGCCTATGACCATTTGGGTGACATGTGGGGTAGTGGTGAGTATCTGCCCATGCTCACTTCAGGTTATGTCACTAAATTTAACATGACCATGTATCCTTAAGTAATTCAATTGTTTTCTTAACTCACGTTTTCATAAATGATTACACATTAATAAAACTCAATGTTAATTTTACACCTCCTTGAATATAAACGACGTTCACAGTAAAGTCGAGTCTACCATCTCGTTCGGTCATAACCTCCAATCGAAATTCCCCTTCTCCTGCTTTTTCATATTCCTCTTTACCTGTTGCGTGCATTAATAAATATTTAATCCAATGCTTGTTTTGAATGGTAGAATATGGAACCAATCCTTGATCGGTTCTAAACATGATATAGGTATCGCCACTTTGTTCCACATATTTGAGATGGATGTGACGAGCTTGTAATAATTTTGCAATATGAAAAACATGGTCCAGTATTAGAATGGATGTATAAGGATAAGATTGTGTTGATGCTTGAGGTGTTGTTGAATTTGTTGACTTTTCCAAATTATTGGACGACGCTTCCGTAATGCTCTCAAATGTGTTTCTGTTTTCATAAAATGATTTTCTTAATTCCAGTCGGAGTGGTTTCTTTCGTTCTAAATGTACTGCATCAGGATCGTTAATAATTCCAGTGTGAAGAGTTCGGAAAGGTCTTGAGAGTGTAATATTCGTGGAGGAGTGTGTTTGAAAATAATTATTATTTTGTGGATAATCAGAAGAATTTGAAGCTGGTGAATTCATGGAAAGATGATTGATGATCGAGTGCAATCGAGACAAATGTCGGCTGGTCAGAGAAAACCGTGCGTCATTATTAGACATTTTTTCCATCAACTCTTGCAGTCAAGCGTTAGAATTTATTGTCCAATTTTCAATTTCAATTCAACTAAATTAAATAAATATTATAATAAGGGTGAAATTGTATTCCATTATTTAGTTTTGACGCTAAATGAAGTTCCACAACTACATCCTGTCTCTGCATTGGGATTCTTTTCCAAAACAAAGCTGTTTTAGCCATGGATTCCACAAAATCGATGGTACTACCCTTAATAAAACTCATTGTAATTTCATCAGCAAGTACCTTTGAATTGGGATATGAAGGATGATAAAAGACTTGATCACCAGGCTCAATCTCTTTTGAAAAAGTAAACTCTACTTGATATCCACTGCAACCTCCGCTTTCAACAATAACTCGGAGCATTCTTCCAGGATCTCCTTTCTTTTCATTCGCTTCTGGATTCTTCTCCCACATGATTCAGTGATCAATAGATCTTGACTATTATTTGTTGTATTGGAAGAAATGGCTGATTCTCGTTTTAATATATTTGAGCTAAAATATCTTTTGTTTTGATTGTATACATTCATCATGATGATGGAATTTGATTGATAGTGTTTAGTGCGAATGTTGTTCCGAATTACGGAAAGTAAAGAGGCATTTGTGCTTTTCAGAGTGAATGCAATGCATCGGAATGGCATAATGCAGCGAGCGGTCTTTATCATTTTTATTGTTTGATTTAATAGGTACAAAAATGGCTTTGAACAAATACTATTCAACACCAAGCCTCAATTTCAAAACTCAATTTCAAATTTGTTCGCAATGTAATCTAAGGAAGATGTGAATAAAACACGTTGCCTAGAGCAGTATTAATACGTCCTGCTGACCCAGTGTTTATTGAGTTGAAAAGTGGCAGGAAAAATTAAAAACTGCAAAAAAATTAACCATGAAATAATTCTCTCTCAATAATTGAATGTGTGGAAGTAACCACAAGATTGCACCACTAAATATTCTAAATATTTGATGATTTTACCGTTAAATTCAATCAGCCAACGAGGAATGTTACTAAAAAGTGATGTTGGCTCGTGTGTCCATCTATTACTAATTTGTTGTCAGTCGGGCCGACACCAGCACACCATAAAAACCATCGTCAAACCCTGCATGCCATCATGATGGACCAGCAACAACAACCGCTTGCATCAGGGGACAAGCCAACAAGTTCTTCTACGAAGGGGGCTGACAGCCACTCCTCTTCTCTTCTGGGTCGAATGTGGGATGGCTTGACTGTCTTGTTGCTCTCTTTGCAAAATAAGGAACCTATTCATGATTGGAGATTGGTCGTGGGAATGGCACTCTTTCATTTATATATGATGATTAGTTCAATGTTTATTCCAACAATCACAATGGATGATACGATAGGATCGGTTATCATCAATAATAACAACACATCATTCTCAAATATTCAAACAATAGATGAGCCTTATTACAAGTGGGGTTTTTATGGAGGTTGGATTTTCAATGTCCTTAATTATGGAACATCTCTCTCACTCGATCGATTACCGTATATTGGTATGGTCGTGCTTGGTTTCATTTGCATAGGCTTTTTAGTATTGTGTATTGTAATGATGATCATTGCTTACCGATACATGTTACTTTCTAACAGTTTTTATGGAAAGATTAAGGTTCTTGTACAAATGGTGCTCGGAATTACAATGGTGATGGCTTTAGTGATGACCTTTGTCATGACGAGTTTTATGGACTGTTGGTATGATTTACAGAATAGCAACAACTCGATACATTATCTCATTAGATTTGGAAGGAACGTGGTTTCTTGCTACTCCTACGAGAACATTATTTATCTTGTATTCAACACTATAGGATGCTTATTACTTTTTTGTATTCTCCCTATCGCCATGTTAATCCTTCCCAATACTCATGCTCTTTCCAAAGGCTTATTCATTGCCAAGAATTCATACATGCAAATAGGATTCTGGACCTTCACTTGTATAGAATTATTTTTGGTTTCTTTTATTCCAGTGTCGTTGGGGTTTGTGCGAGGCATTATACATATCATGGTTGGCATGATGCTCTTATATCTGTATTTCCAGTCATTGCCTTATTCCAGGTTTATAGAAAATTCGATCATGTTTGGTGTGATTTGTGGAAAGTGTGGTGCCTCTGTTGGAGCTCTCATATCTTCATTGGTCAATAATTCGAATGAATGGACACTTGGGTTAGGAATGACAATGATGACGATTAGTATCATTGTGCTATGTTTCATCATTGGATTTGTACTCATGTTTGTTTATCAGCATTTAGTGGTGAAACGAGTGCGAAAAGTGTTACTGGAAGTTGTTTTAGAAAAAGACAACTCCTTGGAAAAGAGCTGTTTTATGGTCTTTCAAGAATTTGAAGACAAGAAGGAAATAAGAACACTTGATTTTTTCCTTAGGTCAAGCACCTTCTCAAAGACAGTCTCAAACGATTACTCGACCTGGAACTTTCTCTTTGTTTTGTGAAAGGGCTTGTATTTAACAAGTCCTTCTGTAACATTGACATTTTAGTGACAGCTTCTATTTTAATGACCTATTTTATTGAAGGAGAAGGGAATGGCATCAGAATTCTAAATCATGCACTTAAAAATCATCCCAACTTTTATCAAAAGCTGAATATTGAAAGAATTAGTATTGAAATTGAAAATTTTGTTGATTATGAAAACTCACGAAACAAGAAGAATATGCTAGAGTTGAGAAAAGTCCTTGAAAAACTCGAACGATATCACACAGACTTAAATTTCTTACATAGACACTTTTTTAAAGAATTGATGAGCGATGCTATCAGTTATTCGAAGATAGAGCAAATTAATCGAAAAATAGCATCCATGACAGAAAATTGCCAAGTTATGTATGAGAATTTAATGCAATCAATGGAAATGTGAAAAAGCTGTTGAGATTATATGGCTACTTTTTGGAGAACTTTGTTTTTGACAAAGAATCATCTCAACAACTTTTGACTGAAGCTTTGTCCATTGAGGACGAGGAACAAAATCGTCGTAGAAGGGAAGTAAGGTACAAAAAACCAATAAGATTGCACCTCTAAAGGACATCAAAGAATCAAGGATCACTCGCATGGTAGTGGTCAAGATTTAATATCGAGCAATGAATTCTCATTGGCAAAAGCAGAGACTGTAACACTTTCAGGATTCGCAAAGAATGTTTATAATTCCTCAGATAATTTAGATATACCTCTCGATGGAGTGGAAAATAATGCAGCAGCCAAAAAAGAATTGCTGTTTAGATCAGCATTGAGCTTACCAGAACCTCATCGACTTCAAAAACTTGGGCTAGGTCTGTTTTTGTTTGTTACAGCAAGTCTAGTTTTGGCATCCATTGTGCTAAGTGTGGTTTTGTCTCAATTTGCAACTAAGGACATTATTATATCAAGAGAGAGTTGCCGACCATTGGGAGCTTCCTCGTTACTACTTGGTGAATTGAGAACCACACAAGCGCTCTTAGAAGTATTTGGTAGAAATGACTCTCAATCCGTGCAAGGGTTCCAATTTCACAAAACAAGATTGGCAGCCTATTCTCAAAGCTTACAAGCATTAATTGATCAAGAAAAAAGTAGTAGTAACAATATTCGAAACTATGTGAACGGAAAGTATGAAATATTAATACCAGCTCTAGATGCTGAAGGTTCCATCTCCTCGACGCCACTTTTCACCACTAGCACTATTCAAAATGCAACAGTATTCGATATTGTGCATATGATTATGAAGCATGAACAAATTATATTCAATTATGGAATGGATGATTATAACAAGACTTTGGAGAGTTTCAGTGTCATGTTTTTAATGTTAAATCGTGACAGAGCGGAAAATGCATTTCAATCCTATTGTCTACAATCTGTTTCTGACATTAAGGTTTCAGCCGGAAAATATGCAAATGCCTATTTAATCTTTTATTCCTGTTCTGTATTTATTTATCTTGTGATAGGATTTATCATAGTTGGTGTTGCCAGATATCAATGTTCAAATTCGAATCAACTCATCAAACTATTGGAATTGTATATTTCCAAGAATATCATTGGTAAAATATATCACTACTTGGGTAAACGAGGAGAGTCCGATGAATATGCTGCAAGAAGTAATAATTCAACGATACGGCCATCTACTATGGTTGTAGGTTATGGATTTGCTTTGATTTTTTGTACTGTCATTTGTCTCTCACTACTTTGTGCTGGAACCATTACGATCAGTAATTACGCAGCTTCCACCATTCAAAGTTTGAGCAGAATTACTAAGACCTTGCTTTTATTACAAAAAGTACAGTCAAGACTTGCAGAGCTGTTTTTGTTCAACAAGATGGATGGATCCTCAGCGCTTAATGATCCCAAGTTGGCTAAACTAACAAATTTTTCAACCATGTATTCAGAAATTCATCCGTTAATCCAAGATTTGCAACAGACATGGAATACAGAATTGAGTGACTTATCAAAACTACCATCCTATAATCAGTACATTTCCTCCTTAACTGGAACAAGTCAATGTAACAATACTGGAAATCCAAAAGCATGTGATGGTCTCAACAACGGAATTACAAACTTTGTTATGAACAGCGATCAACTCTCTGAATTGCTCCAAAGTGATAGTTATATAAGCTCTTCAAAGGAAGTTTTTAAAAACTATTTAGACAGTTTTTTAACTGCAACTGACACTACAAACCTCCTACTTGAATTCTTGGAATATTTCATTTACTTGACTGCCAAGCCTGATATGGTGATAATTATTGTTTTTTCTATATTTGGAATACTTGAAACCTTAATATTTGGTTATTTTCTGTACTCCTCATGCAACTCTCATTGGAGAGATGTTCATCAACTTCGCCTCATGTTAAATTACATTCCATGGGAAATTTTGGATGCAAATGAAAAACTAAGGAATTACGTGTTACATTATGACTTGAGCAATGGAAAGGGATTTTTGGGAAGGTCCAAAATGAAAGACGATGGATCAGGTGGAGATGAAGAAACGAGAGTGTCTAATATTCTTAACAGTGCAGTCGACGGTGTTATTTTGTGTAATGAAAAGGGAGAAATTGACTTGTTCAACCCTTCTGCACAGAAAATGTTTGGAATCAAATCGAGTGATGCAAAAGGAATGGGCGTGTTCACATTATTCGACCAAGAGGCCGTTGGCAAGGTCAAGTCTATCATTGACATTATGTGTAAAAACTTGGCACTAGAAGACGCTAACGAAAAGAAAAATTCTGATTCCATAGATATTGATTGCTTTAGAAAGAATCAGACAAAATTCCCTGCAAGAATTAATTTCTTTGCAACATTGTTTGGAAATAATCCAGTCGTTACATTTTTTGTTAAGGTATGTGAAAACTAGATTTTACTATACACAACAACAATTCACACCTTTTTGATCTAGGATATTACATCAGAAAAGAAACAACAAACCCTATTGGAGGAAGAGAAAAAGAAGTCTGAATCTTTGTTACTGAACATTTTGCCTGAGGCTGTTGCTCTTAGATTGAAAAGTGGAGAAACTTATATTGCTGAAAAGTTTACCGATGTAACAGTGTTCTTTAGCGATTTAGTGGTAGGTTATTGGAATTGTTCAAACATATTGTTAATCTCACTTTGAATGCAAAACCATAGGGTTTTACAAAACTTTCATCGAATATGGAACCCATTGATTTAGTAAAGATGCTTTCTGTAGTTGTGAACGAGTTTGATACGTTGACAGACAAGTATGGATTAGAGAAAATCAAAACGATTGGAGACGCCTATTTTTGTGTTGGAGGGTAAGTGAGTAGTAGTCATTGGATGCAATTCAATTCATACATTCTGCAACAGATTGTAAGTTGAAATGCTTGTTTATGTCAAATTATATAATTAAAAAAACTATTGGGAACATTAGACATAATAACCCACAAAGTGTAAGTAGCAAATTCTTGTGCTGACATTCATCATCTCATCGGCAATAGGATCACCCTGAGAGAGCACTCCGTTTCGCTATTGATGCAATGACAGTTATTCATAACTACAATGTTGAGCAAATTAAAGAAATTCACAACAATCCAGAACTCAAGAGAAGACTCTTTGCTGATGCCAAAGAAGGTGAAGATATGAGCTTGGAGAACAAACAGCTCAACATTCGAATGGGAATGAATACGGGTGGTGTGGTTGCAGGTGTGATTGGAACTAAAAAGGTATGTTTTGAACCTCCCTTAATATATTTTTATTTACTGTAATTTCTATACTCATAGTTTGCCTATGATCTATGGGGAGTAAGTCTTCAAATATACATGATGAAATATTAACCATTGTTTTAACTACAAGGACACCATTAACATGGCTTCTCGAATGGAGAGCACATCACTTCCTGGACGAGTACACATGTCAGAGCAACTTACGAACGAGTACATGACATTGGGTTTGACTTTGAGGAGCGCCGAGTTGAGGTAAAAGGTATGTGTAACACAAGCAGTGTGGAAACATTCTAAACGATATGTATTAAGGAAAGGGAGTTTGTCAAACCTATCTGTTAAATAACGAACATCATCAAAGTTCTGTTTTAACCATTGAAGAAATTGAGCAGTTATTGGGAGGTCAAATGAAAGCCATCATTGAAGAAGTTACGGATCCTTTTGCCAATATCGACTTGTTTAGAAGCGATAATTATTCATTCCCAAAGCTTGTGACAAATGCAGAATTTGTTGCTGCAATGAAAGAGTTCTTAACAGATTTTAAAACAGATATTGCTGAATTTTATTTGACACTCATCAACCAATTCAAGTCAAATGCAAACGTTTCTGAAAGATATGAGGTTGCATCTACTTTGGTTACCACATTTTTAGCAGAGGAAGCTCCAAGAAGATTGAAGTTCAAATTTATGAAGAATGCGTTTGGACCATTCCAGCTTAAATTTAATCAATGCAATAGCTCTTTTTGTCCAGTGGATCTATTTGACAATTTTTCTAATTTATCTATCAAGGTACGTTTCTTTCAGTCAGTTAATAATCATAGAAGTATGACAATATCCCTAACAGACACTGAAACCAGAATTTCCAAAATTCTTAAAATCCAACCCCTTTTTAACATTTTTAAAAAAGTTAAAGAAGCAAGATCCTGACACATTGTTCAAGTATTTGAGAGTAGGCAAAGATGGTTCCTCTACTCATGACTCTGCAGAGGAAGAAGATGAAAAAGAATTTATTCTATTTTGTGAGAAGTGTGGAACTGAAATTATTAATCTTGAAAATCACAGATTCAACGATTGGGAATTTGATCACCGTATTGAAGGCATGACTACCTTTGCCGATTGGAGAATTCACACAGAAACACCTGAAGGAAAAACATATCTATCTCCAGAAGTGGATCATAACCATCTCAGCAACTCGAGGAGACACACTCAAATTAAATACCACTATACCATGGATTGTAGTGCAGAGGCACTTTTTAACTTGTGGATTGATCCTGATTATTTCAAGTGTAGAGAATTAACGATCGAGTCTTCCAACTTGATTGATTTTGTTAAGGTTGGAAAATATGCTCATGCCATCTATCATGAAATTTTAAAGATGAGTTTTCCACAACAAGACAGAGAATTACTTCATGCTTATTGCTGTAGAAAAGATCCAGAGCAAAAGAGATTCCTTTGTGTTTCGAGATCCATCAATAATCCAAAGGTCTCTGAAGGTTCTACCTATGTGAGAGCAGAAATCAAGTCAGCGTTTATGGTAGAGGAAACTGATGAAAACAAGTGTACCTACACGTACACAATTATCTATGATCCAATGGGATGGTTGAATGCAGACCACTACTTTACAACGTTCAAGGAATCAAATAAGGACGTCTTCCATGATGAGCTAAAGAAGATGGTGAAGGAAAGAGGTGCCAAGAAGAGTCACAAACCACCTGAAGTTGGAGGACTTGTGGATTCTCTTCGTTATTCCATTGAGATGAGAAGCAAAAAACCATAAAACACAATAAAGCAACAAATGCACATGCTTTGACCTTTATTGAGATGGTACCTTCCAAAGCCTAATAAATGCGTCGCTCGAAGAGGTGATCAACACTTTTCTCTTTGGATTGAGTTGAGCAACAAGAATGGAAGCTCCAGATTGCACAGGTTTGTCAATCGTTTGTTTGAGCTTGAAAGATTTGCCGTCTCTTTCAAAGAAAACAATTTCGCTGTTCAAGCCAATGCCACAAAATGTTGATTCAGAACACATGAATACTTGAGAGAAGTTAGAAACAACACCATTAGTCAATACCTTAATATCTGCTTCAGCAATGACATAACGTTCAGGCTCTTCAAGGTCAAAAAGCCGAACTATCTCATCTTTCGTCGTTGTGACAATTGCCTTGTCATTGAAAATATCAACAAACGAAACACTGCTCTTACAACCCATCAACTCTCTATGTTTAACCACTGTTGAGGTATTTCCCTTCGATATGTGTACAATTTCCTTCTTTTTCTTGCTCTTCTTGGAATCATCAATATCCACTTCAGTTGTGGATTCAAAGTAGGTTTTAAAAACTTTCAAAGTGGAAGAGAAACCTGCGACACTCAAGTACGAGTCCGTCAAACAAAACATATAATTTTGAAGTTGGCCACTCTTAATAGTTTCACGCTCTGCATTTTGATTTTTCACATTATAAATTGAGATATCATCACAACCATATAATTGAGCAACCAAATATTTTCCGTTTGGAGAGAACCTTAATGACTTGATCATCTTCTTTTCAGGAGGAAGAGAATAAGGCTTTTCATGAATTTGGTGCGACGTAGTGAGTGAGGTGTTGAGTTTGAAAATCTTTACATAATTGTCATAATCAATTGCTACAGCTAGCATATCTCCCTCCTGATTTAATGCTATTGCAGTACCATAATCATTGATGTTACCAATTTCAATGTCATAAAACTTCTTATTGTCCTTGACTAATAATTCATTTCGAAACACTCGCACTGATTTCACTGATTTTTTCAAAATTGCAGTATAATTCTTTGATGTACTCATATCAATGACATCGTCATCAATAATTTTAGTTTTTTTCTGTGCCTTGATGGTTGAAGCCTCGACAATTAACAACTCATGATCAATCACCTCAAGTTCCGATGCTGTTGCAGGAGATGCACTAGAGCCTTTTTGTTTCTTTTTTGTTTCGGTACTTGTACTTGGTGCAGTTGTAGTAGTAGTGGTGGATGGCTGATCCTTTGTTGTTGCTTGTTTTTGATCTGTTGTTGTTGTTGTAGTAGATTTTTGAAGATTAAAATAAATAAAGACCAACAATACGCAAGTTGCCAATAGAGCGGTCAAGAGTAGAAAAGACATTTTTTTGTTCTTGCCAAGAGAAATCCGAGAGAGATGCGCATCATCAACCTTGGAATTGAAGCAGGAACAATCCAACAATATTATCTAGGACTTTTGTATTACTTCAAACAAGTTGAGATGGAAGCAAGTCAGAAGCACTCTAACGATTGGTTGTGTTGCTTGTAAAAAAATGAAACAACAACAGCTGTCGTATTCCACATATCTTTTGATCGTTATCATCGCCATGATGATGATGACGACGGAACTTGTTCAATCCGAAATATTTACATTTACAAACACGAAAATGCATTATGGTTCATTCATTGTAAAAAGGTAAATTGGATTTTATAAAATATTCGGAAATAATGATGGTATTAATTTTTGTAATGATAGATTGGGTATTGCAACAGAAAAATATGCATTTTCATCACTCGCTGTTTTTTCAAAACTAAAAAAGCCATCACTCACGGTGGACCTTTCTATCCAGCACGAACAAAATGTTGAAACTAAAATGTACTGGATGTTAATTCATAGCGATGATTTGGAAACTTTTTACAAAAATACATCTGCTTCTAGTCATAATTATTATTCTCTTGGAGTGGTTCTGGACCAAATTTGTGATTCTACCACATACATTCCTGAAAGATCTCATTTCACAGAATTTACAACAAGAATTCATGCTAAATATGAAGATTTCACAAAAAGTGGAATTTACTATGCAATTATTTTAAACTGTGACACTGATAGTAATACCAAATCCATGACCATTAAGTCTGGATCTATCAAATACGTGAATCCATTCGGTCATTTGAGCGCTGAAGTCTATGATAATTTACCTTTCTACGGATTCATGTCAATTGTAGTATTTGTAATAGGAATGATTTACATGCTCTCCGTTTTTGGAGTAGGATTTGAATGTCAAAGACCTTTTGGAATTCAATTTATCAAAAAGCTGATAATGGCATTCAACAGAAAGAAGGATGAGGCACCTGCTGCTTCAACCTTGCCTGAACAACAGCAAAAGAAACCTAAAGTCAAATCGTATGCCATCATTGTTTGGATTTTCGTAGTTTTGATTTTATTTTTATTAGAAAATTCATTCAGCTTTGCCATGCTTCAACATATGGATGTTTATGGAAGAAACAATAACTTTTTATTTACCATTTCATCTCTATTCCACATGTGTAGAAAATTATTCAGTAGAATTTTTATTATTCTCTTATGCGTTGGTTATGGATCCATTCGAGACTATTTAGGTGGTGTTAAATCTTTTCTATTGTGGACATATGGACTAGCCTATTGTCTAGCAGTTGTCGCATATGAAATTGTTGACTTGTTATTTGTTAAGGTACATGTCATGAGTCCCATTGTTGCAAGTTTACTATCGACTCCAGTTGTTGTTCTCGATGTGATTGCCTTTATTTGGATTTTAGCTGAATTGACCTCTTTAATGAGACAATTGAAGAAAAAGAATCAATCGGATAGGTGGAGAATCTTTGCGCTGCTCACCTCAATCATCATTGCCTATCTCATTGTCACTCTGGCTTGGCTCATTTACACTCAAATATTGCTTGATAATTCAGATCAATTCAAGTTTGATAAGAGATGGGAGACGAATTGGACCATTGAATCTGTTTGGTCTATTATTTTCTTGGTTGTGATGAGTGCCATCATGATAGTATTTAGAAAGAGTAATTTAGCTCAATTACAGCAACATATTGAGAAGAAAAATCCACTCAAAGATACTCTCAAGTACCACAAGACGATGAAACACATGATGACTCGTCGAGTATTCATGAAAAATTGGAGAATGAAGAAGAATTGGATGAAATCATCAATGAAAAATCCACAGCAATGGAAAGTAGCACTACCACTCAAAGTGACAGCAAGCGGCCTGGATTTGGTATTGATATCAGTGACGAGGAAGATGAGAAAGATCCAGAAGCCATGGTCAAAGTTAACTAATGCGAACACTCGGCCTCAAGTACTTGTTGTTGGACTCAACTCCTCACTAGTAAACCACCTCTCTTAACTTATTTGTAGACAAGTTAAATAACCACATTGAGATCCTGAAGAATATTCCAGCATCATTCCAAATCAAGAACAACAAAGTCTCTCCCTTAAACTTTGCGCAATCTATCTCTCAGACCAAGTCAAGTTCACAATATTTTAACGTTGCAACGGCAAACGACAGTTGTACTGGAAGGGCGGGAATTCACCAAGCTCAAAACAAAAATACTTGAAAACCAATACCATCATTGACCCAACTCGTACAACGTTGTGTTAGGGTTTGATCATTACTCTATCTCAGACATTCGTGGATCATATAAATACAATGAAAAAACTTGCCTGCTGCAATAAGGGAGAGAAAACTGAGGATGATTTCGATAAAAAACAAATACCGGCTGAATATGGTGTAAACAGAAAGCGTTCATGCACAGATGTGCTCTGTATACCAGTATTTATTCTATTTTGGATAGGAATGTTTGTCATTGCAGGATTTGGATTTTGGTCGGGAAATCCGGCAGCTCTTGTTGAGCCTATTGACTACCAAGGAAATATGTGTGGTTACGCAATCGGGAAAGGTAATGATAACATGGTAGATTTGAAAAACAAAACTTTTCTGTGGTATCCTTTCGAGTTTCGGCCTGAGCAGATCAAAGATATCACAACGGCAAGACTTATCTCTGCTTTGGGCATGGGTATTTGTGTTAAAGAATGTCCATCGTCCCTAGTTAGTATTTTGAATCCTCTCTCAACAGCTGTGCTTGATTCTGTAGTTTGCAAATATGACGTGAATGACACGAATGCTTTAACTCGTGCAAAGAAAGCATACGACGGAGACGGTTGCTATTTCAATTACTTTACCCATGAAACATGTAAGTATAAGGTTTCATTGATCGTAGACTCAGTGACGTGTATGTCTCCACAGATTTTAAACGATGCATACCAGTTCTGGATAATACAACCATGGACCTCGTAACGAAAACTACTTTCAAGCAAACAATGAAGGTCACAAACGGTTTAAAGCAAGGTTTGTCAGAGGTTTGGAGATCGTGGCTCCCTATTCTTATATCTTCTGTGTTGAGCTTAATTTTATGCTTTACGTTTGTATTGTTTATGAGACTGTTCGTAGGAATTGTTGTGAGAGTCATTCTGGTTGTTATTGCCTTGATAATGGGAGTTGCTGGTGGCTACATCTTATACATTGGTGTGAAAAAGTATCTCGAGTCTGAATCGAACGGAGTGATTGACACAACAATGCGAACTGCCTCTCAATGGTGGATGGGAATTGGAGGTACAATTCTGGGGTTGTTACTCATTTATCTTGTTCTTATGATCTTCCTCTGGGGACGAATAAGAAAGGCCATAGCAATCATTAAGGAAGGTAGTAGAGCAGTGAACAAGTTTCCTACCTTGATTATTATTCCAGCAGTTTCATTCTTATTAATTTGTGGACTTACCGTATGGTGGGCAGTTGTTGCTGTATTCCTTCAAAGCGCACAAAAACCTGTCACTATTGCTGCCAATGACCCCAGATGGAGCTCGTACATGACTGAAATTTCTACATTTATGAACACTACCAAATTCTCAAACACATCCATCACCATTGATCAAGGAACAACTGCTTTGCAGGTTCTTGGCTTGTATAATCTCTTTGCCTATTTCTGGGGAGTGGCATTTATCGAAGCCATTGCCTGTACTACAATTGCTGGTGTTGTGGCAGGGTGGTACTTTGGGGGTATTGGAAACGACAAAAAGACAGAAAAGTTTTCAGTGTTCAAATCTTTTTGGAGAGTTCTCAGGTATCACATTGGTTCTATGATATTCGGATCACTTGTCGTTGCAATTGTTCAAATGATAAGATATTTATTCAAGAAAGCCAAAACACGACTTCAAAAATTAGCCCAAGAGAATACTGTTGCAAACTGGATTATTAAGGTATTTGATGCAGTTTTGTGGGTTGTGGAGAAAATAGTTAGATTCATGAATAAGAACGCTTATTTAATGATTGCCATACATGGAAGCAACTTTTTAATGAGCTCTTCAAGAGGATTTATGATTGTCATGGAGAATATCTTGATTGTAGGAACAACTAATGCAATCAGTGATGTTGTATTATTTTTAGGAAGAGTATTAATTACTGTAGTTAGCTCAGTCATCTGTTACCTTATCATTGACTTGAACAACACATATCAATTCCTTGTAGTTGTTTTGCCTGTTGTTGAATACGGAATAATACCATCGTTGGTTACTGCTGTGATTACTTTCCTCATTGCCTCCCTATTCATGAACTTGTATGATACAGCGATTGACACTATTCTTATTTGTGTTAGCTACGAACTGCACATTAATCCAAACGAAATTAAGGGTCCATACTTTATGAGTGACAGGCTTAGAAAAATTTATTTAGGAAAGCTCAAAATGGATCGTATTGGAGATTTCAGTTGTTGCTGTTGCACTTCACAAGGCGAGAGCTATGATGATGATGTGAAGGTGAAGGACAAGGAGCTGAAAGATGAAAAATCTAAAGATAAGGACCAAAAACCTGCTAAAATGTAAATAACAATATTTAATACATATCAACGTCCATGCAGCCGTTCTCTTCCAGAAATCTTTGATTGTCTTGAAGAATGTCAAAAGGTTTTGTAAACCTGGTTGCAAATTCTAACTTTTTTCGTTCGTCCTCTTCTTTTATCTTTTTATCGTTCATGGCTTTAAGTTGATGTTGCTGAAATTGGAATGCTGTTACAGCAGCTTGGAGCTGACGTTGTTTCAACGTTTCGTCATCCATTTGATTTTGCTGCTTTTTATGCATTCTGCCCCATGACACTCGCACTCTGTTGCCTTGTATTTCAATACCGTTCATCTCCAAAATAGCCCTTTCTGCATGTTCCGTCCTTGTAAAATTAATAAATCCACAATTGCTGTTGGTTGGTATTTTTACAGATGTGATTGGACCGTATCCTTGGAAATATTCTCGCAATACTTTTTCATCTGTGGTTGGAGTTAAATTACCTACATAAACTGTTGTATTTTCTTGTTCCAATGGATCAGTCGATATGATTGTGGTAGGTTCATCTCCTAAACTCGTTGGTTGAGGCATTTGCGGTACAAAAGTTTGAGGAACCGAAGCATTTCCAAAAAGCGATGATGACAATCCAGTCCCCATTCCTTGACTTTTAAAATTATTCGTGGCATGATGAATCTTCACAGGTCTGGATGAAATATAAACTCCTTGCATTTCTGTCATTGATCTCATCATTTCCTCCTCATCAGCAAATTTTACAAATCCATACCCTTTGGAAATTTTAGTTTTTGGATCCAATACCACTTTTGCACCTCTCACAGATGGATATTTAGCTTTAAAAGCTTGTTCGAGCATGTAATCATCCACATCGGGAGCCAAGTCTCCAACAAAAATAGAAACTACATCTTTTCCCATTGGTTTAGGTTGATGGCTCATGGGCATATGAAAGTTTCCAGGTTGTGATGTCCAATTCAATTTATAAATCTTATTCGGAAGCGAGGGTATTGTTTTTCCATTGTATGTTTCAAGCACAGCTTTTGCAATTTCGACAGTTGTAAATTCTATAAATCCATATCCTGCTGATTTTCCTGTGTTTCTATCTCGAATGATTTTAGCAGAAACAATAGAAGGTCTAATATCACTCCCGAAGAGCTGTTTTACATAGTCTTCTTCCAAAATATCATCCAGATCACCCATCCATAATGTTCTTGCTTTGGGATGATTTTTATCAAGTGCGGCTACTGACGATCCTTGTTGTTGATGCGAAGGATCATTTGATGATCGATGATATCGGGAAGTTTGGGTTCTGTTGCTGAAGAACATTTTTTTTAAATGTTTTGAAAATTAAAACTTTATCGTTGAATGTGAAGCAACTTCAATCAATCGGTGACTCTACCTGAATCAATAACAACCCGTACACTTCATTGTTTCTCACCAAATCCGTTTTATCAAACCCTATCAAAATTATTCAATGAGAATTTCCATCGTCCGATGAGTGTACGCACCCACCACTAAAAAATGCACAAGCAAGGCTTGATTGCAACGCTGAGCCGGCATCATTGCAGTAGAAACGTTGGTTCTGTTCAGACACATGGCTCGAGCCGTATGAGCATGATCAGAAACTACTCGACCAACAAGAATAGCAATTACGGAAAGACCGTTAAAATATTCTCAACACCAACCTCCAGTACTTTCTCGAACTCATCATCACTCCCCATTTATTTTCAAAAGAAAAAGTTACTAACAACATCTCCGAGCCATTGTTGCGGATATCATACTTGCTCACAAGTTCGGAGTGAACAAGACACTGGCCGACATCAACATTCAGAAGTATCTCATGATCATCCACTTTTCAAAAAACAACGAATGTTAGATACGACGAGTATGACCATCGACACATCTGTCACACACAATGATTCACCAAGTTATAGATTTAAACTCAGTAAAACATTTGTTGAAAAGTACAAGAATATTCCTCCTCCTTTCGGATTTAATGGGTTAGGAGAAGTTGTTTATAAACGAACATATTCTCGGGTCATTGAAGAAGAAAATAGGAATGAAGAATGGTATGAAACAGTTGAAAGAGTGGTAAATGGAACATATAATATGCAAAAAAATTGGATTGACAATCACAAACTTGGATGGAATGCTAGAAAGGCTCAAAAGTCAGCACAAGAAATGTATGACAGAATTTTTAATATGAAATTCTTACCAAGTGGAAGAGGATTGTGGGGAATGGGAACTCCATTGACTGAACAGAGAGGTCTTTATGCAGCACTTAACAATTGTGCATTTGTGAGCACTGAATCTATGAAAGAAGATCCTCTGAAACCATTTGTGTTTCTTATGGATATGAGCATGCTTGGAGTAGGAGTTGGTTTTGACACAAAAGGTTCAGGATCTATCACGATTAAAGGAGTGGACAATACAAGACAACCCATCATGAATATTATTGCTGACTCTCGAGAGGGATGGGTTGAAAGTGTGAAGGTTTTGCTTGATTCATATTTTAATGGACATGCACCTCAATTATTTGACTATTCTAAAATCAGGCCTGCAGGAGCTCCAATTCGAGGATTTGGTGGAGTGAGTAGTGGTCCAGAATCTTTGAAAGAGTTACATGAAATATTCGAGCATTGTTAGAAACGAATGCTGGAAAACCTATTTCTGTAACAGTCATCGTAGATCTCATGAATTATATTGGAAAGTGTGTTGTTTCTGGAAACATTAGAAGATCTGCAGAAATTGCATTTGGTGAAGCAGATTCTGAAGAATTTATCGATTTGAAAAATTATGAAAAGAATCCACATCGTGCTTCTTATGGATGGACCTCCAATAATTCCATTTTTGCTCAAATCGGAATGGATTATTCAAATGTTGCAAAGAGAATGATGGTAAATGGAGAGCCAGGTCTTGCCTTTCTGCAAAATATGAGACAATTTTCAAGAATGAATGGAATACAAGACAACAAGGACACGAGCAAGTGGTGGAAATCCATGCCTTGAACAAACTCTTGAAAGTTATGAATTATGTTGTCTTGTAGAGACTTTCCCCAACAATCACGAATCACTGGAAGATTATCAAAAGACACTTAAATATGCGTTTTTATATGCCAAGACAGTCACTCTTGGAAGAACTCATTGGCCTGAAGTGAATCGTGTCATGCTCCGAAACCGAAGAATTGGATGTTCCATGAGTGGTATTGCTCAATTTATTACCAAGAGAGGAGTTGAAGAATTAAGGCGTTGGTCAACAGTCGGTTATGACACCATTCAAGAATATGACCAAACATTTAGTGATTGGTTGGCAATTCCTCGGTCCATAAAGACCACGTCCATTAAGCCAAGTGGAACCGTAAGTTTATTGGCTGGAGCTACACCTGGAATGCACTATCCAATTTCAAGATTCTACGTCCGGAGATTGCGATTAGCTACCAACTCTCCACTCGTCAAGACACTTGCTGAAGCTGGATATCACACGGAACCTGCCGTGAGTGACTCTCAAACCACTGTTGTGGAATTTCCAATCGATTGTGGTGAAGGAATTAGGACAGCCAAAGAGCTTTCCATGTGGGAACAATTATCCTTGGCTTCATTCCTTCAACGTTATTGGTCCGATAATCAAGTCTCTGCAACCATAACCTTCAATCCACAAACTGAAGGATCGCAAATCAATACGCACTGGATTATTTCCAATATCAATTGAAAGGTATCAGTTTTTTACCAATGATGGATACAGATTCCTCACCATATCCACAAATGCCGTATGAACCTATCACAGAAGAGCAATACAATGAAATGAAATCAAAGCTTAAAACGACGTGTCCACTCTCACAAGAGCGAACGCTAAAACAAGAACCAACACCAGAACGATATTGTGACAATCAAGTTTGTGAAATATAAAATTGAGTTTTAACATTTGGTCGCCGCGCCTTGATGTTTAGTTTGGGAATTGGTTCACAAGATGCAATTTTCGAATAAATTGAATCAAATTTTTAAAATTGCAAAAATATTTAAAAAAAAATGAGAAGGCCAAACATTTCCTACTTTTATGACGGAGATGTGGGCAATTATTACTACGGACAAGGACATCCAATGAAGCCTCATCGTATCAAGATGACCCACAACCTTTTATTAAACTACGGACTCTATAAGCACATGGAAGTTTATGTAAGTATTTAATGATGAATCAAATCCAATAACCGTTATTGTGATTTGTATTAAAATTTTGATGTGATCAAATCAATTATTACAATGTAACAACAAATATATTTAATCCGCATCAATAACAGAGACCACATCCTGCGTCCGAGATAGAAATGTGTAAATTCCATGCTGATGAATATGTTGATTTCTTGAAAAAAGTTACACCCGACAATATGCACGATTTTCAAAAACAATTACAAGCCTTCAACGTCGGTGAAGACTGCCCTGTATTTGATGGTATCTTTGAATTTTGTAAGATCTCTGCCGGTGGAAGTATTGGAGCAGCAGTCAAGCTGAATCATGAGCAATGTGATGTTGCTATCAACTGGGCTGGTGGTCTGCATCACGCTAAGAAAAACGAGGCTAGCGGCTTTTGTTATATTAACGATATCGTATTGGCAATTTTGGAATTGTTAAAGTACCATGCTCGTGTTCTTTACATTGACATTGACATTCATCATGGTGATGGTGTTGAAGAAGCTTTTTATACAACAGATCGTGTGATGACAGTTTCTTTCCACAAATTTGGAGAGCAATATTTCCCCGGAACTGGTGATATCAAAGATATTGGCGCAGGTGCTGGAAAGTACTATTCTCTAAACTTCCCTTTGAAAGATGGCATTGACGATGAAAGCTATTTGTCCATTTTTAAGCCAGTCATTGAAAAGGTAATGCAAGTGTTCCGACCTGGTGCTGTTGTTCTACAGTGTGGAGCTGATTCATTGACTGGAGACAGATTGGGTTGTTTCAATTTGACAACTAAAGGTCATGCTGCCTGTGTTGAATTTGTGAAAGGATTTGGATTGCCATTGCTTGTCTTGGGTGGAGGCGGTTATACTGTAAGAAATGTTGCTAGATGTTGGACTTATGAAACTTCTGTTCTTCTAGGTATTGATATAGAAAGTGAAATGCCATATAACGACTACTTTGAATATTTTGGTCCAGACTATAATTTGCACCTTCAACCATCAACTATGGAAAACATGAACTCATTGGAATATTTAGAAAAGTATAAGAATATGATTTTGGAAAACTTGAATCATATCAAGGGTGCTCCTTCTGTTCAAATGCACGAAGTTCCTCCTGACACATACTATATCAGCGAGGATGAAGAAGATGAAGATCCAGACGACAGAAAGTCACAAAAGACCATGGATAAATATCGGTCTCGTTATAACGACTACTATGATGACGATTTGTAAATCTACTAATACTATTAAATTTTTCTTTATTTCACAAACATGATCATGGTCTAAATTTTAGGATGAATAAGGTTTTTCAAAGAATCAAAAATTTTTTCTTCTGCTAATTCTTTCGTCACCTGAATCACATTAAACTTTCCAACTGCTTCAAAGTACTGCAAAACAATTTGAAGGTCAGTTATTGCAGAGGAAGGAGGGAGTGAAATGTCTTGAAAATAAATGCACATATCAAACTCCACAACATCTTGTTCCATGTTAATAAGATCAGCAATGTTGGAAGGTGAGTGAAGCATTATAAAATCTCGATAATTTGAAACTTCCATATATTCCTCGAGATCCGTTTTTAGTTCCTGATTGTTTGCAAAATTCTTGGGGTTGATACTAACATCGACAGTTTGAAAAAAACCAAAATTCGTTTCTATTGATACTCACATTTTCATGTTGAAATCTGTCGCTACATGTTTGATAGCTTGGTTGATTTCAAAATCGTCTTTGCAGTCTGTGACAACAGAAATAAGTCTAGGTCGTGGTTGTCTTGGTTTATCGAGTCCGATATCTTTAATTTCTTTTAACCTCTCGATCATGAAGGGAATTGCTTGATTGGGTCTGTTCACTACCAACTCGTACACCAATTTTGAATAGAGTTCCTTCACTCTGTGACTTGATAGATATTCTTGAGCCTCTTTAATTCTATGAAGGTGTTGTTTTTGCTCCTCCGATGTTGGGAGAGAACCATACACCATCTTTGTTGCTGGCATTTTTTTGTAAATTGTTGTTGTTTTGAGTGGCGGGCAAAATTTAAAAAGTTCCTTATTCAATAAATAACGTTTACTTTCTAATATTTCAAATAATATTTTAGTTAGGCCCAAAATATTTTGATATGATCTGAAGAACTTCTGCAAATAGGGCATGTTTTCTTTAGACTGTCCACACATCCATCACAACAAACACAATGTTTGCATTCAAGAAATACAATATTTCTCAACTGTTCTGAACAAACAACACACAGTAAACGATCTTCGTCAATATCCAAATTTTGTAATTCTGAGAATTGCTTGGATCCAGCCTTTTGGTTACCAAGTTCCTCTTTCGTTTTTTTCCATATTTTCAATTGTTTATGATCTAAAAACTCCTTAAAGGTGTGGTCACCAAGATGAATTGGATTAATATCTGCTCCTGATTTGTTGAACTCCTCGAACGAATCATGACATTCTTTACAAAGACAATAATCTTCACTTGGTGTCAACTCAAAGCATGTTTCGCATTGAAAGATACTTGTTGGAATTTTCTTGTTACAGCACTGACATGTATGGTGTGATTGATGTGGATGTGGGTGGTGTTGTGGGCAAGAGTACTACTACTGTTATTGACACTACTTCCGCTTGTTGTTGATGGTTGGAATGGAATAACATTTCCACTTGGTAATTTTACGTTACTAGGAGAGGATGAAGTGACAGTTGGGTTGAGTAAAGGCTTTGGTGGAGAAAAAGTGGTTGGTTGACTATTTGTTGATGGCGGAAGTTGATTGTAAAATACACGCTGAGAGAGAGGCTGTACTGATGGGTTGTTGGGAATATTTGTTGGTATTGGTGGTTGATATGGAGGTGTATAGGTTGTTGATGTGTTCATGTTAGATGGAAGGCTAGATGGAACACTCGATGAAGAATTCATCATGTTAATAGTATTAAACGATGATGATGGAACATTACTTGAAAAACTTGATATATTATTATTCGTCAAAAAACTACCACTTCCTGCTGTTCCGAAGGTTGAAAAGTTATGAAAGGACGGATGTTCGTTTCTTCTATGCTTCCAACAATTCTGGCACATATCATAATCTGTGCAGGAATCACAATGATATCGGATTCCTTGAATAGGCTGCACTTTGCAGACATCACATCGATATTGAGCATGGATGGTTGGAGCAGAAGAACCAACCACTACTGTGTTGGTTGATGGATGGCCACTAAAGGAAGCCGATGAAAGAAACGAAGAATTCATCATCATGTATTTTTTTCGTTGATGATGGATTTATTTTTGGAAGCAAGTTCGAAGATTTGGATGTTTGCGTGTTTCATTGAAATTGTTTGCAAGTTACATTAGCTATCTGATACACGTTTTCATCTTCTTCGTTCTCGTTGTCTTTCCAATTCGACTTCAATCAAAGGTAAATACTTCCTTCTTAATTGTTGAACCTTTTCATGAGTAATCTTTGAAAATCCAAATGCTGTTTTCATAATTTTCTGAACATCAAATTGTGTCTTGACAATATCTTGCATGGTTAACATAATCTCAGAGACATCATTCGTTTTAAGAAGGAGATCTTGATTCAATTTTAACATGGCTAATATGGTTCTAAACATCATTTGACTTCCATAGCATAGGAATGCATCCCAAAATCTCAATGTTGTTTCCACAGGGAAATCCACAGTGAATAATTTCATAAAGAAGGACATGGTGAATGTGGAAATGTCAAAATCAAGATTCTTAAAGTGATGAGCTAATTTGTAGAGATTAACGCTTAGTAATTCTTCAAATACCATGGCATCTACAAGAACACCTTTCAATTCAGGTGAATAATAATTTGCAGGTAAATAGTCCTCACTGAGTTGAGGGTCATGATGTGTGTATAGAGAGAGAGAGAAGTAATGGTAGTAGCAGTAGTAGTAGTAGTGGTGGTGGTGTGTGTATGTCGTAGAGAGCGTTGTAATTTTCAACACAATTCCGTTGCCATTCATTTTAAAAAATTTATGATATCATTGAAATAATAACAAAATATGGTCAAATCTTTTAAAATCTTTAGTCTTAATACTTACAGAACTGAAACAAATAACCAAAAAACTTCTTCTTCACTCAAATGCAATAACAACAATCCAGCAATATAATTAAAGGATTGTGAATAACTCACAAGTGGATTTCTCCAACAATAAGCAATTAATACTCTTCTCAAAGCAGACAATACCTTGTCATCATTAAAGAATGGATGATGAACATAGGTTCTTTTGAGATCCTTTTCAATTTGATCAAACCAAGGATTTTTCATTTGAGAAGTGTGAACGGAGAGAATCTTTTTGTAGTATCCAGTGTCTTATATAAATTGTTGTGTTTTTAAAAAGAATGATGATGCATATCAAATTTGACACACAAATACAATGAAACCAATCAATGAATGTGTGAATTTCACACACCACCAATGAAACATATTAAATGACAATTTTTTCGCACAACAATGAAATTACAACTTTCAAACTTACTCTCATTAAGTTTTTGTTGAGCTCCACTAATTTCCATCCATACTCGAGGTCTAAATGAAGCACTAATACCATACTTCTTAATTAAATTCTTAATTCCACTGTTATTGGAGAGAATTTCTGATAAATTCTTTTTACTCCATTCCTTCTTCACTTTCTTACATTTCACATCATAACTCTTCTTCCATTGTTGATATAATTTATATTCATTAATATTCTGTGGTTCTGGAAATCCTAAATTGTCCATCGTATAATATCTTCTATTTTGTGAAAGGAAATTTCCAGCTAACATTTGACTGAATCGTTCCAATTTTTCCAATTCATTAAATTTGTTGAGACAATGATCAGAAATGGCTTGCATTTGCTCATGTGATTCTTGTAAACATTTCTGATCTGGATAGGTCGCATCTGAGTATTTATAAGCCATTTCTTGAAGCCAATTCGCATAGAATTGAATTCGTTCAACGGGTGATTTGGACAAGACATCAGAGAGTCGTACTTTGGATTTTGTAAAATCATTGTTGTTGGCGCGACCAGGTGTGAGCTTCCACTCGATGCTGCTCCAATACTCAAACGATTACTTGATTTGGATTGGCTCTCGCTATTGGAATGTCCTAGTGTGGTGAGACCTCTTGATCTTGGTGTGATGGCACTAGTGTTATTATTATTATTAAACGAAGTAGTACCACCACCACCACCTCCGAACATTGATGATGTTCCCTGATGAGAGGAATACTTGTAGAGTTCTCTCTGATAGTCTTGAATGACTTCATTGAGTCGATCCAACACATTCTTTTCAAAATGTGCAATATAGTGTACATTGGAGGATTCAATTTCACTCAATGTGTGTAATAACTTTTCTAAATTATTGCAATACGTCTTGTAGAGTCTCAATGTTGGAATTCTCTTGAGAATTAAACGTCCAACTTGAATTTCATCAATTAATTTAGCATCTCCATTGCATTTGGTATAGAGTGTTTCCAATTCATGAAACAAATCCTTGTTAATCATTCGAATACAATCAAAATCACTAAATATTTCAGAATGAGCTTGTCTTCCCAGTACTGTGTTCTTTAAGGAATCATTGGAAACAAGTGTAGAATCAATAATTTCTAAAATTTTGGTATACAATCGTTCAGTTTCGTAGAACCAAATAATTTGTTCCACTCGTCTCTCTTGTGAAATTTCTGAATTGGTTTTTTGAGAAGATTTTGGAGAAAGTAATGGACGAGGAGAGATGGACATTTGTGAAGAGGACATGTTTGAGAGATTGGATAATGATGATGGTTGTAATTGTTGTGGTTGTTGAGAAGATGTCATGGTACTGCTACTACTATTATGATGAGAATCTTCTAAATCTTCCAAATCTTCATACGATTCGACTCCAATATTTTGTAAAATAGCCATATCATCTCGATTTTCAAAGGTTGTCAATTCATCTTCGTCATCTTCTTCTTCTTCCATGACATTCAAAGGAGTAAAAGTATTAAAAGTCGATGCTTCATAAACACTTGGAGTAGCATCTTCTCCTGTATACGATTCTGTATCAATATATTCGGATGTGACATATTCATCCACACCTGAGAGCATGGAATTGGTTGGAGTGAGGAGATTATGTTTGGATGATGTCATGATGGGAGTATTGCCCATATTAGGAGTGAGTGAATCATGATGATGATGATTCGATGAGACGATTGTGCTAGTACTATTACTGGTAGTAGTATATTCTTCTTCCTTCTTTTTTGGTGTTTCCTCTTGTTGAGATAATTCTGTTGGACTCAATTTCAAAAGTGGTACTTTGAATTCTTCAGAAGGTGATTTTACGCTTTTCACTTTTTCAGAAGTTGGAGGAGATTTGACTACAGCACTCGTCATGGCAGATGAAATGATTTGAGAGGGTGAAGGTGGTGAAATCATTAAGAGTTGTTGATCTTTCTGAGTGGTATTCACTTCTAAGAATGAAGATGTTTTGTGATGAGAATCTTGTTGTTCAGATTGTTGTTGTGGAGATTTTGGTTGAGCCTTTGTTGGAGTAGTTACTGAGATGGTTGGTTCTGCGATGGGTTCTTCCTCAACAGGAGTGATAGCCATTGGAGGTTGAGACGTTGCAAGTGGAATATTCATTGAAGTTGTTGGTGTTTCTTCTTTCTTATCTGTGGATATTGTTGGTATTTCAATAACTTGTGGTTCTTGTGTAGGAACAACAACAGCAGTAGTAGTAGTAGCATTCGTAGCAGTACTTGTATTCGAGTGTTCTGAGATGTCAGTCGTTTTCATAGGTGGTAATGATGGTACTGATTGTAAGGACACTTCTGTTTTTTGTGGTATGAATTCAGAGGAAGAAGTGTTCGTAGTACGAATAGGCTTGTTCATTTCATCATGATTGGAAACTTCTTCCACTTTCTTGACTTGAATCACATGACTACTACTCGTTCTTGTATCCTTTGATGTTGGTTTTTGATTCATTCTCTCCTCTCCACTATTGGAACTATCTACCACCACTTGATATTGTTTTTTCATTTCTGAAACAATATCCTCTCGAGAAGGTATGGTTGTGGTATGAGAGAGTAGTGTCGTGGTTGTTGTCGTCGTCGTCGACGTTCCAACAGTTGTTCCATGTGACTTTGGTTTCGTAGAAATGGGTTTCTTATTTCCAAAATCGACCACCATCTCTGGTTTTTGAATAGTCATTTTGAGAGTGGTAGGACCAATGGCAGTATTGCTTGTGGAGGTTGCAGGTATTTCCTCTTTTTGAATACTACTAGTTCTTGTAGTCATGGCTCGTGGTGTTGTTGTTGTCGACTTTTTAGTACTTGCCATTGTTGTTGTCGTAGGGGTGCTTTCCGTAGTTCGTTTTGTTGTATCATCCTCTTGTTGCATTTCTTTCATGGCATGAACAATGGAATCATCTTCACTAATACTTCCCCAATGTCTTAATAAATTTCTAACTTGTTGAGATTGTTCTTTGGTAGGTACATGAGAAGAAGAAGACGCCACTGCATGAGAATGTTCAGTTGTCATTGTACTATTAGCCTCTTGTTTCTGTGAGGCTTTCTGGGTTGATGGTCGTGATTGAGATTGGATGGAATCCTTGGTTACATCATTGGTCATGAGGTTGTTGGAAGGCTTTGATTCATCCTTCTGTCTGGTGATGGATGGATGATCCACTGCTTGATCAAAAGAGTGTTTTTCTTCTTGTTGTTGTTTTGAATTGATGATTTCTCTCCAAGGCCATGACTTCTTCATCTTCAGGTGATGAAGTGGAATGATCCGAATCATGTAATGTTTTAGAGGACTGATCTACATGTTCATCTTCATCCTCACTACTACTACTACTATAGGAAAGAGCATCATCCTCTTCTGCTTCTTTTCTTCTCAATTGACTCTCTACTAAATCTTCCAAATTGGTTTGAGGTAATAAATGAACCAATGGTTTCAAACCTCCAACTTGTTCAATTTTTTTCAAATTTTCATCTTGAATCATTAAATTCCAAAGAGTATGAGCGGCCTTCTTTTTCACGTGATTGACTTGTTCTTGTGAAGGTGAAACTGGAGAGATGGTTGGTTTCGTATACTAGTAGTACTAGTTGTAGTAGTAGTACTCACAACATTACTTTCCAAAGACACCAATGAGACTAATTCTTCAATTCCACCCTCTTCACGAATACTATTCGAAGATTCATCATCAATGGCCATATTGGTCAAGACATTGGTGGCCTTCTCAACTAATTTCAATTCATCTTGGGCTGTATCTGCTGTTTTAAGGAATTTAATCATGGTTGGAATACCTTTCAATTCATGAATTTGTTTTCTATTTTCTTCACAATCGACAAGTTATTGAGAAGTGTTAACATATTTTCTAAAAGTGAAAAATTTTGAGCTTGTCCAGTATTGAGTATTTGAAAAGAATTCAATAGAGATGGAATGACTTGTGAATTGGATGAACCAATTTCAAGAGCATTTTCTTCATCGAGTGAGAGAGAAGCCAATGCTCCTGTTAATTTGTAAATGACTTCTTTGAGTGCTGTGGGTGGTGAGGATGTGATTAATTTTTGAGTTTGACTCAATAATTTGAGAGAGACTAACAAGACATTAACCAATACTTGAATTCCATCCAATTGTCTAATTTTAAGTCTTGCTTGAGCACTTGAACCAGCCATATTCCACAAAATACCACTCGAAGTTTTGATTTGTTCATGATCCATGATTTTTGAAGAGGATGCAGATTGTTTCACATCAGAAATCAATTTTTGAATCATTTCAGAACTTTCAAATAAATTTTCAAAATTTGTTTGTTGTTGAGAGGATGAGGACGAAGAGGATGACGAAGAGGATGAGGACGACTTGATGGAATCAGATCTGAATGTATCCTTGTTGGAAATGGTAGTAGTTCCTGTCGTTGGAGGAATCTCATTCTCTTCAGCACTGGTATTGGAACTGAGAATTTGAATAATGTGAGAGGTATTTCTCTTCACATTGGCATATTTAGAATTTGATAATTCAATTAACTTTTCAATTAATTGTTTTGTATCAATCTTCTTTTCACAACCTTTCATGACAAACTTCTTAATAGAATCAATTAATAATAAATTCCACAAAGATGCAGTGATACCTTCAATAATCTCTTCAGGATAATCCTCTCTCTCTGTTTTCAATTTAGTAATTACTTGACATAAAAATGTCACTCCTCCTAATTGCATAATTTTTTCACTCAATGTTTCTTCCAATGCAATGGAACTGAATGCAATCAATAAATTGTAAATTGTGGAATTATATTGTTCATCCATAACACCACTCTTCATCATTTCTTCCAGTGTTTGAATCATGAATGTTAAATATTGTGAAGAATTTTCACATTCTTTGAGCCATTCTCTATTTTTGGCATCAATAAAAGTATTTAACAAGGTACTTGTAATATTTTCTAACACAGAAATATCTTCAGCTAACTTGGGATCCAATCTTTCACACAAGATTTGAATACAATGATGTTTTCTCATCACTTCAGAACATGTTTCAAGTGCTGAAATGTTACACAATGTAGCAAACGCTCTTTTACGAGTGAGTGAATCTTCACTCATGGCGAGTTGTTTCAAATGTTCAAAGCCATTGAATTGTTCTAATTCTCGGACATGACTCTCTGAAGAAGAAGAAGACGAAGAATATTCGAGTGAATAGTAGTAGTAGTAGTAGTGGTGGTGGAATGATTCATGTGCAGCAGGTTGATGATGATGACCATGAATGAATATAGAGTGTATAGGTGGCCATTGTAATAATAACGATCGAGAGAACAATGAAAAACACATCGCGTCAGAGGAGAATGTGTGAATGGTTATTGTTGTTGTTTCAATAGAGTCCATTCATGTGTGTGTTAATAAAAAAGAGTGTCATCATGTTCGAACATTGAAAACAACAACAACAACAATATGGAAGTAGTAGTAGCAGTAGTAGTAGTAGTAATAATTGGGTATCGAATCGATCAAAATTGTCATTTAAATTCCATTCTCTTTAACATACCTTCTTTAATTAACTTTTGAAACATGCCAGCAATTTGTGATCGTTTTTTGTGATCATCAAGAGGTGTACTCTTTTCAATACTACACAGTTTTTCAATATTCATCTCTCTAACGATGAGTGTTGTTGTTGTTGTTGTGAAGAGAAAAAGAGTGGATTCAGAGTTGATGAGGAGTCGGTAATAAATGTTCAAAACACACTGTGGATGATGAGAGATGCGGAGCTATGAGAATGTTGTCAGGTGATAATTTGAGAGTGTTCGGGTTTGTGTGTTGATGTTTTTTAATGTAATGACATGTGAAGGACTTTAAGCAGAATTGGATACCAAATTTGTTGGATTCATAAAGTTACAGTTTCAACGCACTGTTTAGAGAGGAATTGCTTTTCACCACATCTCAAAGAGAATGCTATTCTCGCGTATAATTTATGAATCTCATCGATGTTTCACACCCTCATAGAATCACTGCAATTCATGAACAGCAAAATTCAACAACAATTCGTCTTTGCAGCAACAAAAAAAATTCCCTCTTTGCTCTCTCAAAATGCCCAGCACTGTTACTTCAACAGCTTCAACTTGGGGAGGAAAATCATCATCATCAAGACTCAATACCGATTTAAATGACCTTCTTGATAGGTCCCAACAATTATTACCTGCTACCGATAATTTCATTCAAAAGGATTTGGAATCTATTCATGAACAATCCAAAAAGTTAATTCAAAAAACTGCTCGCGGAGATGCCCAATCTAAAGGCGATTATTTGTTAGCAGCCAATGGATTTGATGTAGAAAAGTATAGAAGATCCGTGAGTAGATTAGACTTAAAACAAGCTTTTGAGCCTCTTGAGCCTATCGGAGAGACTGATATTGAGGGATACTTGAAACACGAACATGATATGATTTTATTATCATCTATTGAAGAATCAAAACGTCATACAAGTAATTGTTTTTACAAAAACTTTAATGATTATTTAGAAAAGGATTGGGCTTTGGCTAAAGATAACCTCATCAAAACATTGGATTTACACAAAACTTATCACGTTCAAGCCTTTAGACCAACATCAACCTCTATGAATGAATCTTTTCTTCGAACTACAGCAAGACTTACTCCTTCTTCTAGTAATTTCAATGTTCCTTCAACTCCATTTACTCCATTGGGACCAACACCAACACCTCACGGTACTCCACGAAGAGGAAAAACCAACATGGATGAGCGCATGATTGCGTACAGCAAAGTTATTTATGACTTTAATACAAGCCTCAAGAAAGACACTCCATTTGAACTGATTAGACAATTTTCTGATGTGGCACATTACATTGATGAGCCCATTTCAAGGAAAAGAGAAGTCATTGAATGCTGGAAATTACTTTCCTTCATGATTGACGAAAGTAGAAGCAGACATAGCCAGTCAGACCTTTTAGAAGGAGCAAAAAGATATATGGAGGTTTCGTATGTTCAATTTGTGATGGATACTCTTGAGCTACACGAAGAGGTTAAAGATAATTTAAGATTAATCAAGGCGTTTGTTTCTAAAACCCTAAAACATGCTGATGTAGACAAACTAGGAGAGTGTGTCGATGGAGTTTATATTTGGCCTGTATTGTTTTACTGTTTAAGATGTGGATTTTTGCCAGAAGCTCTTGATTTTGCAAGAGAATACAATTCTGCATTCCCCATTCAAATTATTAACGCCTTGGAAAACAAGATTAACACACAAACAGCATCTATTCAAGATATTGAAAATCAGTTGAACGAAAAGTACAGAACCATTCCTCCAACAGAGCTGTTCCGTCATGCCGTTTACTTGGTTTTAGGAAGATGTGATGTTAAAAAGACTATTCCACAAGTTTTCTCTAAAACTGAAGATTTTATGTGGTTGAAGCTATCGATTATCAGAGAAGGTACCAAATACACCCTGAAAGAGTTACAAACAGTCGTGAACAATCACGGACCAAAACACTTCTGTCCAAAGAAGAACTCTCTTCTCTTTTTCAGATTGCTATTATCTACTCTTCAATTTGAAAATGCAATTGAATATTTATGCAGCAGACAAAGTGAAGGTTATCATGTAGAGGCCGTACATTTTGCATATGCTCTCTACTATTATAACCAACTGAGAACACCAAAAGATCTCTCTGTTCCACTTTTAGTGGCCACTCCTCAGCCTCAACTTAATTTCTATTTCTTAATTAGAGATTACGTTAGAATATTTGCTCATACTGATCCAACATATGCAGCTTCTTACTTTTACATTTTCTATAAACGATTGGAAAAAAGAGAAGAAAAAGAAGCTATTTACTTTAGATCGATTAGAGACCTTATTATTGAAGGAAAAGATATTTCAGTATTACTTGGACAAGTAGAGTCTAATGAAACTGTTAAGAAGGGATTTTTAGAAAATTATCTTTCGAGCTATGACTTCTTGGCACTCCTGGAGAGCTGTGCAAAGGAATACAAAGCAATTGGTAGATATAGAGATGCAGTAGAACTCTATTTCAGAGCATTGAAGTATCACATTTCTCTTTTGACAGACTTGTCTACTGATTATCAAGACAAATCGACCGAATATCTTTATTCTATTCTCAACATTATGGTTGATGAACTAAGCCAAGTTCTATCTGGTGGAGAAAACAGAGACGAAGTCAAGCAATCTGCACAAAAAGTTTTCGAGACCTTTACTGGAGATAATATTATTATCAACAAAATCAATGAGTCAAGCAAGCTTTCGAGCGCACTCAGAACTTTCAAGATTTTAGTTAAATTAACAAAAGTATTTGATAGCTTTATGAACAGAAATTACGAAAGAACTCTAAGCGAGCTCAAAGAGTTGAAGATTATCCCATTTGAACTCAGAGAATTGGAAGAAAAGGTGCAAAAGTTTAAAGAACTGGATTTCCAGATCCAAAAGAAGATTTCAGATATTTTATTTGTAGCAATGAGCACTTTGTGCCATTTGTACAATTCTCCCAAAACTTACACCGCTCAACAAATCAAGGACATGGCTTCATGTGTCATGAGTTTCGCAGGCGAAAACCAAAATATGATCAGCAAAGATGTTAATTCTCACCTTATAACATTCCAAAATAGAATTGGTAAATAAATTATTGGCTCTTCACTTGTTAAAGTATTTCATGTTTTATTCAACAATAAATAAACTTAATTATTTATCTTTGAGCTTCTTTTGATAGAGAGCATTGGAGGACTCATCAAAAGATTCGTGTTGATCTCTCTTTCGTTTTACATTGTCAGTGTCTGTGTCGTCTTGATCTGTTGTATGTGTTTCCTGCGTTGTAGTGGGTACAAGATTGTATGATGTAGAAGTGTTGAATGATGAATTTGGAAGAGCAACAGCTCCATATGTCATTGTAGGTGTGGTTGTGTAGAAGTAATATTGTGGGTGAATCATTTGCATTTGTGGATAAGAAAAGAAACCTTGCGAAGAAGGATCCATGCTACCTTGATTTGAAAGCGTTGCGGTCGTATTTGCAGTGTAAGCCCAGGGGGCAAATGGAAAAATGGTTGGAAATGATTGAGGTGTTGCCGTGGTGGATGCTGTTGTAGTGACAGAATTGGTGGAATTTTGAGATGTGGGTGTTGGTAGAGTGGTGGTACCTGTAGTGGCAGTCGTAGTGCTGGTTGGAAAGAGTGCCAAATTACTTGCAGTAGCAGCCTGAGCAAGATTAGCTGGAATTGCTAAATGTCCTAATGGAACTAGTCCTGCATTTGTAAAAGCAGCATTACCAGGAGTGGTGGGTGTGGATGTCAAGTGGTGAGTGTTGTGATGATTCAATGGATGGTGTGCGTGGTGAATCAAGGTGGTGGTCGTACTTGTCGATGAAGAAGAGGGTGGTGGTGGTGACGTGTGAGAGTTCAAATGTAATTGATTCAATTGATGATGAAGTGGAGATGGAGGTGATGGATTAGATGCACTTCCAATTCCAATCATCATTAACTTGTTCTTCGAGTATCCAATGGGTGACTTTGATGGGCTTACCTTAATTTGTTTTACACTTCCAGCTATGGTACAACCTGTTAATCTCAGAGCTTTCAATGCAGATTGTTTGTCTTCAAATTCAATAAAGCAAAACCTCGTTTCATAGGATTCAGTGTCTCCTGCCATTGCAATTCTATGAACAGTTCCACATAACTCCTCAAAGAATGCTTTAACACTATCTTGTGAAAGTTTAACATCAATTCCTCCAATATGAATCGTTCTCTCAATTAAATCTCTATATTGCTTGTCGATCAATGACTTTTTTGGAGGAGTTTGTATGGCTGTTTTAGAATGTGAAACTTTCAATTTTGATTTTCCCCACAAGGTTCCATTTACCATGAGAGCTTTAAGTGCTTGATCAGCTCTAGCATATTCAATAAAAGCAAATTTTGTAGCGTGTTGGTTATTAGAGTTTGTAGAAATTTGATCATTGTTGCACAATCTATAGTTTGTAACATCTCCATAAACTCCAAAATACTCTAATAACTCATCCTCAGTAAATACAATGTCAATACCTGAAATATGAATAGTTCTTGCAACCACATTTTGTTCTGTAACTATGGGTTGTGACAATGGTAAACCAATGTACATGGATGATGGGCTTGCAGGAGTCGGACTGCCTAAATACATTGAAGTTACAAGAGGAGATGAAATAACACTCATTTCATCCTGTGGCATTACCATGTTGTTATTATTATTCAAAGTAGTGTGGTGGTGTTGATGTGTTGATTTATTTTTAGTGGATGGTGATGATGTGTTGATTTGTGGATGGTGGGTGTGCTGTTGTGTACTCTCATTATTGTTGCCCGTACCATGATCAGTAGTTGTTGGGGAGATGGATTGTGTCATTGTTGAATTGTTCGTTGTGGTCGATGGCGACAAAGATGAATGAGCTATTAAATTATTGGTTGTGTTGTTCTTTTTAGGGGATGACGAATTTGAAACTGTAGTGCTATTATTACTAGTAGGAATTTGGGGTAATGACGCTGTTAGTGATGAAATATTAATGGATGATGTTGTGGAAGAAACGTCCGAGTCAGTTGAAAACTCGCTATTCGTTCTATAATGATGGGGAGTCGTAGTGATTTTGTTTTGATTCAAGGATGATGATCGCTGATGTTGTCTACTATTAAAATCATGTTTTGCAAGAGAAATTTTCAAAATTTGTCCCAAATATTCTGTTCCGTCCAAGCACAAGGATGATTTAGCCTGATAGGGTTCTGCATACTCGATAAAAGCAAATCGTTTAGAGTAGGATGGATCTCCTGCTAATTTAATGTTTGTAATTTCTCCATATTTTGAAAATATACTTTGCAATGTTTCTATGGTGGTTACACTGGGAATGTTTCCGATATGAACGGTTCGGTTGTTGCTCACGTTATTCGATGATAGTGATGTGTGGGTTGGTCCGTGACGATTTTTCATTTTTTTATGAGAGGAAGTCAGAGGAGGTTTTCAAGGCATGATGATCACGAGTCCAAGTCTGTATTACATCAAAAGGTGACCAGGTCATGCTTTACTCTTGAAACAATTGTTATTCATGCTATTCCCCTGAGGCAGCACATTAGAGAAGCTTTTTTGACTTGGTAAAAATGTCTTCAACCAACGAAAATGATGACTCGAAAGCCTCATCCAGCCATTTTAAAAAGAAGGATGTTGTTCCTCCAATGATTTCAAAGATTGATCTTCAAAATAAGGAATTAATTCGAGCCATGGAAAATCTTCCCTCTACTCATCAGTTTCTTTCTAATCTTTCATCGTCTTCTTCGGATCCTTCATCATCACTCATCAAAATGATTCCTGATTTAATTCAAATCACCGTATTGTTCATGAATTATTACCAAAACCAAACAAAGGGCTTTGGGAGCCACAGTTTAATTTAGATCCATTTCTATTGAATTATATGGCACTATTCTATCAACAACAACAAAAACAGAATCATGATCGGAGTATTCATGAAGATGCCAACCAATATACCCACAATGAAATTAATCATGAACAACTTCCTCAAAGGTTATCAAAGCTATAGTAGTAGTGTTGGTTTGAACTTGATGATTCAAACAGTGTGGTTTCGCTCTTCAGAAGTTCTCTCTCGTGCATCCTTCTTCTTGAAACTTGTGCCGAAAAATATCCTCGAAATTGAGTCCCGACCTGCCATCAGAACTGAGATACAACAACAACACAACTCGGCATTCAACAATTTTGAAAATATTAAATCCCACTTGATAATTTCAATAATCATACGAGATATTGATTTACATCATTCCCTTGTAAATACTTCCAAAAATGTCAACCACCGCTACAACCACTGCTCAACAGCAATATGAACAATTACAACATTTGAAACGTATGGAAGAGAATACATCTCTCTATAAAACCATCCTCAAATTTGTTTGTGGTGGTGTCAGTGCTGGATTTGTCAGTGGTCTAATGAATTCACCTGACCATGTCAAGACAAGAATGCAATTAACACATCAATCAACAACAAACAGTGGAAATACTACGAACATGTCATTCTCACGTGCTTATTATAATTTATATAAAACTGAGGGATTGGGAGTGCTTTTGGGAAGAGGATTATTTGCTGCAGTAGTGAGAGAACAATTTTATAGCTCTGTTCGAATGGGATTGTATGTTATCATCATAATTTCAATCGTATTGAGGTTTTCACAACCCTATTTTACAACCATTTTATGAAATATTTTGAAATTATTTAATTTACATGACTACTAATGAACATTTGAAATCAAATCATCACAGATATGACCCATTGAAATTTATACTTTCTCAATTACTTTCCAAAAATTCAAATGTGAATGGACATGTTACTACTACCAGTGATGTTGGATTAACCATTAAAATATTGAGTGGTGCCATTTCAGGTTCCATTGGATCCATTGTTTCAAATGGATGTGATCTCGTTAAAATCAGACAGCAGAGTGTCATGAATGGATCAAGAGCACCCAATTGGTTTTTCATTGTTAAGAAAATTCTTAAAGAAGAGAATGGAGTGATGGGTTTGTTTCGAGGAGGAACACCAAATGTATTACGTGCGTCTATACTCACTGCTACTCAACTTTCTACCTATGACCATACCAAACATCTCCTTTTGAAAACACCTTACTTCTCTGATAATGTCTATACACACGTCACTGCATCACTAGTGGCTGGTTTGTTATCGACATTGGCAACAAATCCAAGCGATGTGATTAAAACTAAATTAATGGCATCTAAGAAGAGCCATCATGGTGTATCATCAGTGGCAGCTGAAATGGAATCGTACCGTGGATTGATCGATTGTGCAGTTAAGACCTATCAAAAGCATGGAATGAGAGCATTCATGTCTGGATTTGTTCCAAATTATATTCGAATTGGAACTCATTGTTTACTTACATTGCCATTATATGAAGAGTTGAGAAAATTGATGGGATTATCGAGTGTTTAACTATAATTTTGGATAATTATCGAATATTCATTCATTTCAATCATGGAAAGAGTCATCTTTTAAGGGATCTTTGGTGTGCAGCAAGTTGGCCAAATTTCCAAATAAAACCTTAAGAAAAAATATCCCGCCCTTGTAGTCTGTTGACCACAACAACACTCCGTCTACAAGGCTTGCTTTTTAATTTATTATTCATCAGTGTCATTATATTGCAATGGGAGTAACCGGAAGTAAGAATACAGCAACACCACAACACGGAGGTGTTCACTCTCCTGCCAAACTCCAAAAGATGATAAATTTTATGATAATAGCTTTATTCCAACAGCGGCCTATCATGAAACTAAAGTACCAACAATGTTTCGTTGGCCCTATGGCGGACGAAAAGTTTATATAATTGGCAGTTTTAATAATTGGTCTGAAAAGATTCCAATGTCATACAATAGTGAAGAGGAGGCTTTCGTAGTGATTTTGAACGTTTCCGTTGGAAAACATTTCTATCGAGTACGTTATTATATTTATTTTGATACGAGTTTATATCTTTGTTAACGGAATGACTCGTTCTTTTCATTCAAACTATTGAATCAAATTTGGAATAATTATGTCAGTTCATTGTTGATGGAGAATATACAACCGATCTGAATTCACCAACAGAAAAGGATGAACATGGTTATTTGAGTAACGTTGTCGATATTACAGCAGATGAAGAGAGTGAGGAAGCTGAAGAAGAAGAGGAAGAAGATGAGGATGATGATATCTCCTCCTCTTCATCATCATCGCATCATCATCATACGACATCTGCACCAATTGGAATTGGTAAAGCTCACGATAACATTTCCGCTGTAAAATCTCATGCAACAGGAGTACCAGCATCTTCACCACCGAGAAGAGCCAACACCAGTGCACCAAACCCTTATGGAGTTTCTACTTATCAATCTTCACATACACAATCTCACCAAACATCTCCGACGCATCATCATATTGATACTCACCACCATCAGTCTCCTACTGTAAAACAACATCACTCACCTCCAACATCTCCTCAACACAATTCTAGGAATGATCATAAGCATGAAAAAGGTGACACTTCACCAACCAAAGAAGGCGAGTCTAAACAGTACAGTAATACTTATGGATATCAAGAGGAAATATTCCCTGAAAATAAGAAAAATCCACCAATTTTGCCACCTCATTTACGTTATACTCCCCTCAATAGTAGTAAGAAATTCCACCATAATCCAGGCCTGTTACCAATTCCACTGCATGTCACTGTTAACCATGCTTACTTTTCTGAAAGAGATAACATGAATAAGGTTGGTGTTACACAGAGGTATAAGGATAAATTTACAACTGTGGTGCTGTACAAACCAAAACATACTGAGCTTAAAAAGTACCAAAATATAACAACCAACTAATAAACATTTTATTGCTTTGGTTTCTTTCGGTGCTGTTGGAATGGATTACTGACGCTTTCTTTTCGCTTTTTTTCTTCTTCCTTCTCACTTTCTTTGGGTTGTTTGGAAGTTGGCTGTTTTCGCTTTACCTCTCTACGTTCATCCTCTTCTTCATCTTTTGGGATTGTTTGTGTTCTTTGAATATTTCGAGAAATGCTTTGTTGTGCTTGTGCTTCTCGCTTTTGTTTGCGAGATGGAAAAATGGAATTCCACAAACCGGAAAACCATCCTTGTTTCTGAGGTTCCTCTGTAGTTGTTGATGCGTTCGAGGTGAGGGGTGATGGTTGAGAAATAGATTGTTGAGAAATAGGAGGAACAAATTCTTGAATGGGTTGTTCTGTCACTTCAATTTCTTCTGATTGCCTATTGATCTTTCTGTTTGCCCTCTTGGTCACATTTGGAGTAATTTGTTCCTTTGGTTCTGAGACATCATGACGTCCTGTCCTTTGGATAGCTTGTTCCTGTTGTGACATGTAAGAATTTCTTGGTATTGATGTTAATAATTCATTACTCATTTCGTCATCCATCTCTCCCAATCCTGAATAGGCAGCATTTGCAAAGTGCACAGGTTCAAGAGTTGGTAATGTAACACCACTATGTAAAAGTTGTTCGTTATAATTTCTAATTGCTTCTCTTCTTTTTCATTCAACTTGTTGTTAAAATCCACTTCTTCTCTATAGGTTTGACCATAAATAATTTGCTTATCTGATTCTCTTCTTTCAAAAGCAATCATAATTCTGTCAATAAATACAGATTGTAAATAAATAAAAATAGTCATAATGATCTTTGTGTACAGCACTGAATAAGTCTGTTGAGAGTACAAGTAGTAAATGAAAAACATGGCAAACACTTGAATGGGTGAAAAATAGGTCACTAAGGCTCTATCGTATTGAGAATAATCCCACATTTCAATTTCATAAATATACTTTTTTCCATTCAGAGAAGATCTTCTGTTTCCATTCATATTTGGTTCCATATCATCATAATAGCTAGTCATATTAGCTGGTCGATTGTTCTTTTCTTCTTCTTCTTTCTTTCAGAAAATGTTTTTCTTTTTGGTTTCTTATCATTGACTCTTCTTGAAACTCTTCGTTTTCCTCGAAGTGGTCCTCCTCTTCCCAAATCATCATTTCTCAAAAATCCAAAAGTAAAAAAGTGAAAGACACTCTCAATGATATTCACAATTAAAAGTAGAAATCTCATAAATACTCCATATTTAGCATGTTCTTCATTATACTTTTCAGTAAATCGAGGATGAATAGATCTTGTGAGATTAGGTGCACGTGCACGAGGTCTTCCACGGAAAAAGTTTCCTTGAAAATATTTTTCAATATTGATGATTCATCGAAGCATGTTCCTAAATGGTTACTATTGCCAGTACTACTACTGTTACTACTACTACTACTAGTCGTAGATCCTTCATAGATTTCATCCAATACTCGAGACGAGTCATCAAATATTTGATAAATTCTACTTCTACTAAAGAACGTTGCTGTATTATAAATACTGTATATACAAAGGAAGAAGTAAATGTAACGAGCCAAAGAGGATGGAATGAATCCGAGAGTACAAATAATTAATAGAACATTTGGTACAAGAATAAATAACATGTACAATTTTGTTTCAGAAATGTAATCGTAAATATCTTCATCAAAAAAGTATATTATTTTGAAACGTAATTCGTCAATGTAATCCATCAACGAGTCATATTTTGATTTGAAAAGTCTAAAAACCATGGTTCTTTGATAATAATGGTCGGGAGAGTGAATGAATAAAATTTTTTTTAAAATTGAGTGTGTGGAAATCATGATTTTGGCGGGCGGGAGTAAAATAGAGTCTGTTGCAGTCGCAGTCGAGTCTGCCACTAGTGCATCTCAGAGTTGGTTCTGATTCAGTCTCTGAACAAGTCTTTTTATGAAAATCAATGATGATGATTGAATATTGAATTTATTCTTGAGCATTACGTTCCAAATACTTTTCAATTTCATCAATAAATTCTTGTGCAATGACATTTTCATTCACAGTCAAATCTAGTAAATAAACATTTTGTTCCAATCCATCGAGTATACTATTCACACTCTCTTCACCACAAAATGGATTCATATCGAGATATAAATTTCGAACACTTTGATGATTCATTCCAATAAAATCACCAATGAATGATGCAGATTGATCATTAATTCCACAATGTGTCAAATCCACTGTTTGTACATAATGATTTTTCATGAGAGCATCCAATAAGAGAGCAATGTCATTCACAGAGAGAATTTGTCCACTCAAATCCACAATGGTCAATAAAGGATCATTTTGTTGTAATTTCTCACAAAGTTTTGGAATGTCAATGGGTTCAGAACGAGTGGGAGTGTTGTTGTTGGTGTTGTTGGTGTTGGTGTTGGTGTTCGAAGGAGAAGAGGCTAATGGTGATGAGCCTTGTTGTTGTTGAGGTGAGGTTGGAGTGGTGGGAACATCGAGCGTCGTAGATGATGAGCCTTGTTGTTGTTGTTTTCTTCTTCTTCGGGAGGAAGTATTGTTACTTTCTGTATCTACAATTGTTGTGGTGATGTTTTCATTGGACATTTTGCAAAGTAGTATGTGATGTGTGTTGTCGTCGACACCTAGAGAATGATGTTGTTTTTGTTGTGCGTGGCTGGCTGATAAAGGTTATTTTTTTTGACAGTTAACGGCTCATGTTCATTGCTGGTAGTCAAGATCGGCCATTGAGTCATGTGCACAGAGAGAGAAAATAATTTAATCATCCATAGTGTCATTGACATGATCATTACTACTAGTCGTTTCTGAAGGTGCCATCATGTAAGGTTGATCAATGACATACAAAGTACCATTCATACTCATTCCAACAATTGTATCAGTCGTAGTAGTAGCGGTACTACCACTCATTGGTCGAGTCATTCCAATCCATCGATGATCTGCATATAAACCATGTCCTCTTCCATGTCGTTGTTGTTTCTGATCTACAAAATTACCACATTTGAATTCACTATTATCAAATCCAGCAACATAACACAATTCCTTATTCACATTTGAAAATGATAAATAGGATGGAGCATATTTCAAACAATTTTGCCATTTGTGAATTGGAGACCATTTCAATGTATCATAAACATAAACGGTTCGATCACTTCCTAATACTCCTAATAAATTTGATGATTTGTGTTTGCTAGCCACACCAGTATGTGTGACTTCCATGTCATAAACAATTCCTCTTGTTCTTGTCAATCGATTAACAACCTTATTACTTCTAAAATCCCAAATAGATACATTATTGTATTCACCAATTGCTAGTAATGGTGTGTTTGATTGTTCAATCATGAATGGTTTTAATTTGGTTGGATTTTGCATGGTATGAATATGAAAGATGCTACTACTTCTATTCACATCATAAATAGAAACACTCTTATTTTCAAATTTACTTCTAATTATAATGGCATCATCGGTAGGGTGAAATTTAACACTGGAATGTCCACGAATGTGCATTTCTGATGAATGAGAGGAGTCATAGGGTAATTGAATAATCGATGATTCATCAATTTTTCTCTTCTTCTTATGTTGTTGGTTGTGAATATCTTGGTTGTGAATATCTTGGTCATGAGTATCAAGATCTTGAATGTCATCCTCATGAGTATCAAGATCTTGAAATATATAAACATTTCCCATGTCATCACAAACTCCAATTCTATTCTTTTGAATTTCAATATCTTGAAAATCACTCTTTCCACAATCATAAACACTTGAATATTAATATCTGCTAATGGGATGGGATAAGGTAATTTAGTATTCTTTGTTGGTCTCCAAAGAATATTCTCACTCTTTGGTAATTCATATTGAATTTTATAAAGTTTTTTATGATTAATAAAATAGAGAGAAGAGTTTGAATAGCAAGCTAATCGATTCGCATGAATATGACCAGGATCAATCACATGATGACTTGAAGTCGTAGTATCCAAATCTCCAATAATTGTTTTTTGTTTCGTAAGAATAGAAAGAGAATAAAGATTAATATGTTGAGTATAGGAAGAAGCAAGACTCTCCGATTTTAAATGATTTTCAGGAGCTGCTGAATGGACTTGATGAAGAGGTATGGACATTTTTTTTAAGGGTCGACCTTGTGTCTGAATCATAAAAAATCTGCAGCAAAGCCTTCCTCTTCTTTGAATCCCATCCGACGACGAGCATGCTAAAAGAGATGAATTACCAGTTGCTTTCTCTTCCTGCTGAAATTTGTGGACATGTTGCATCCTTTCTTGATGTCATTCATGCTTCCATATTCTACAAGACTCTCTTGATGATGAATGATCAGGGTCAATCCTCCTCCTCCTCCTCATCCAACAACAACAACAACAACAAGACGATACGACAAGTAGTACTCCTCTTGATCCTCACTCAACCATTATGATGCATCATCGTCATGATCCAAATTCCTTCAACCATCATCATCATGACGACTATTCTCCCATATTATTACAACAAATATTTCCAATGCTCTATTCCTATACGACTCATGGTGAGTCAAGTGGTGCCAATTCTCCATCCTTTTTCTTCAATAACAATAAACAATAACCATCCAAACAAGAGAAATTCACCTCCAACCAGAATCACACCTTCATCAGTAGAAATTGGAATGAATACATTGATTTCACAATCCTCAATGAATTCAAAACAATCACTCTCTTCTCATTCATCATTACAACAATCACAACAATCATCCCATTTCTCATCTCATGAAAAATTAAATCAAATCTGCAAGGAATTGAGTGAAATTTCTCTCATACTCTATTGTTATGATCAATTATTATATTTGAGATCACTTATTACTTCAAATTCTATACCTCCATTACATGCCATGAATACCAATATCATTTCTCATTTACTATCAAGTATGAATCATTTATCCTCTTCCACTACACAAAATCATGTATCATCATTATCATCCTCTCCCACTACACAAATATGAATCCAACGATAATGAATAATTTATATGAATTATGTGAATACTTTATTGGAATTGTTGAACCAATAAGAAATGATTATATTCATTTAAAAAGAATTCAATTTGAAGATTTATCAAATTATACTTGTCAATTAGATTCTATTGCTCTATTTATTGGATTTACCATGTGTCATTTTCATATTAAAAGAAAAGCACTCATTGATCCTTATGTGAGTCTATTTACATCATTACCTTATTTGAAAAAAGTAAAAGAAACATTACTTTTACCATATAATTTAACACAATTAGTACAAGAACATCATATTCCTATTCGATCTCATCGAGTTTTAAAACAATTAGAATCTTATAAGAATAACAAGTTTATTTATGAATTTTATCAAGCAACTTATGGATATTCCATCATGATGGATATCATTCGAGTGACAGAATTTGAATTAATGGATGAAGATTTTTTAAATGGAATTTTATTTTCATTGAAATTGTGTCCATGGATGGATTCAAATGTTGAAGAGGGTGGTCATGGTGGTCATCATGATTCTCGTGGAAATACTCACAATAGTCATGGTGATCAATCTCATGCAAAAACAGGTTGTAAAGAATTTCATGTATGGATTGATTTGAGAAGAGTGAAGAATGAAAAGTTATTATTAGAGAATTTGAAATGTCTATTATCACATTTAAATGATTCATCTACTCCTCGATTATTATATCTAGATATTAATTATTATGAAAGTGAAGAACAATTATATCAATATATTCAAGTATTGAATCATTCATTCACTCGTTGTTGTAGAAAACGACATTGGAATCATGTCATTCTTTCAGTATTTAGTGAAAAGCAAATGATGATTGATACTATTACTGACACTCTCTCAAATAGTACTACTATAGCACTACTGACACTCTCTCAAATAGTACTATTACTACCACTACTATTAGTACTACTATTAGCACTACTACTACCACTACTACCACTTTGGATCGGAAACAAACTCTCTCTCGACATGTTGATTCATCCAAGAGAGAAGTGATGAATATTCCTTCAGATTCACAACAGAACTCTCATTTTTCATTCACTCATCATATTCATCATTTAACTCTATTAGATAAGAATAATTATAATATTTTAAATAGAATCATTTACAAGAATACATGTCCATATTCTTCAAGCAAACTCTATCACTTGACCATCTCTAATATTGATCATTTACATTTATTTTTAAATAATCATTTAAATATTAAGAGAATTGATTTCTTTTCTCAAAATGGACCATATTCTGATAATTTTAATGATACTAATTTATTGAAATCATCATTTGAGAAATTAATGAGACTTTCTACCATTTATATTGATGATCGAAATGAAACATTAGGGTATTCTATTTTAGGAAATATTGGTATTTATGTAAATAATGTGATATTTAAATATAGTAGAAATGGATATACACTTTCATCACTCATTGAGTGTGTTAAAAGATATTCAAGAAGATTAACTAAATTAACATTGATTGATAACACTACTCCAACCACAGATTTACCATTACTCTCTAAATTAATATCTTCTTATTTATTTGATAATATGATTGAACAGTTAATTATTTATACAAAATCAATTTCATTGTTAAGTGAAATGTCAAATAGTATTCAACAAGTATTCTCTGCCAATGAATTGGAATTGAAATATTTGCAAATTAATAGAAAATCTCAATCGGTAGATTTTGTAATATTTTTGGGAAGAATGAATGGAGTGAACCATCACATGTTGTCTGGTGGTCATAGCGCCGCAACAACAACAACAGCGAGTGGTAGTACTGGTGGTATTCATACACTTGGGGGTAATGTTCATCATCATCACTACTCTACCACAACAGGTACTTCCATAACACCTCCTACTACATCCATGACGAGTATTTCAATCATCCATACAATACCCATTTCAGGTGAATATGAAATTATTGAAGAATTAATGATTGAGAAACGTCATGACATTGATGCAGTCATGAATAATGTTTGTTTGTTTGGATCCAATGTAGTGTTGATGAATGGTAGTCAAAATAGCAGTGAAGGAAATGTCAATGCACCACTTGCAGCGAATCGATGTACCTACAATCACTACACCTTGTATCGATTCTTGAATGCGTTGTCTCTGTCCAATTCACTCACATTGACACGACCATTTCTTGCTCAACTCATGGTCATCAAGTAATTTTATCGAGTAGTACTTGACACCATACTCTTGAGATCAATGACACCACAATACGCATTACAATATGATTTTAAGTCTATTCAATTGTTTATTCCATCAATTCATTGTCAATCACTTGATTGATGGCTAAAATCCAACTATTGAGAATAAATGGCAATGATAAATTACATCTTTGAATATGATACGTATTGTTATGTACACTCATGGTTGTGGATGGATCGATAAAACTTGTAGTCTTTTCAATTAATAAACTATTAAATGATTTTCTAATATTTACAAAGACATTATTCTTGTCGTTAGGATAATTATTTCTAAATGAAATGGAATAAGGTAGAATATCATTGTGATTAACAATGACACTAATAGATAAATTTGGTAACGTTAGAATTCCCTTTTCTTCAGGTGTTACTACAAAATTGATTTGATATCTCATGTCCTCCAAATGCTCTACATTCAATTTGTATTTGACTGAAAGGACATGAATTTGTTTCAATTTCAGAGAGTGTAATGACCTTTTTAGAATATCAGTGGGTTGCATTCTCTTTTTTTGATCTTTCAATCCAGTTGGAATGGACAATTTTCTCTTCTTATGGTTCAATAGTAATAATTCTTCATTATTCATCATGTCATTATTCATCATGTCACTAATACTTGTATAGAATGCATCTTCATTGAGAGGATTCATACTTGCTTCATGTAATTTCTTACAACATTCAATCATGGATACTTCTGTAACCTTCTCTTTAAGGAATTGAACAAGTACTAAATCCATGTTTTTGGAAGAAGATGTTGTGGAAGGTAATACAATGGTTGTACTCGTATTATGTGGTATTGAAGTACTAGAAGTAGTGCCACTACCACTAGAGGTTGTACTAGAAGTAGTGCCACTACCAGTACCACTACCAGTACCACTACTACTAGTCGTACTCGTCATGGCGGCAGTGCTAGCCGTCGTAGTAGTACCAGTCGTCGTCGCCGCCGCCGTAGTAGTACCAGCCGTAGTCGTAGCGCCAGTGGTAGCCGTTGGACCCAGTCCAGGCTGTACAGTGCCTCGTTCATGTGCGTTCAGTTTTGCATCAATAGAATTTCGAATATGTTTTGCACCCAACAATGATTGTTCTTTGAGAGTATCTAATTTCTTTCTTGATCCATTTTCATCCTTGATAAATGTAATGATGGTAAGTAATTCCTGAAAATACATGGATTTCTTTTCTAAATCTTTTCTTCCTTCAGGAGTAAGTTTGTTTTCTTCTGCTGCTTTTTTAAGTGAAATAACTTGTTTTTGTAAGGGTTGAATAATATTTGTCAATGTTTGAATATGTGGTTTTAAATAATCCACAATTTGTAAATATTGTTGTTTTTGTTCTGCAGTAAGTTCAGAATTCAGGCCTCGAGTGGGTTGTGTGACTAGTTGAAGAATGACTTGTATTACTGCCAGTCGTGTAGTAGTAGAAGTAGTGGTGGTAGTAGCAGTGGTGGTTGGATGTATTGAAGTGCTACCAGTGGTGGTAGTTGTGGTCGTGGCGACTCCACTCATGTTTCCACTCAATAGTTTACTAGCAGCAGCAGTATTGGTCGATAGAACTGGATTGGTCATGTTGGGAATATTTCCAGTATTATTTCCAATGGAAGTTGCTGCTGTAGCCATCATGTTGAAGAGTGAATTATCTTTGGTCAGTGTACTAGTGCCACCAGTTGCTGTTGTGGATGAATGAGTAGTATGATCAAGAATGTTCGAATTACCACCACCACTATTACCACTATTATTACCACTATGAGTAGAACTACTACTTGAATTCTTTTTCAAAATATCTAATAAAGCCTTTTCCATTTCATCCACACTTGTTTTTGATCCTTCTTTTCCTAACCATATAGCAACACTTTTTGCAAATTGTTCTTTCGTAGAAGCTGACTTCCATTCTTTACTCACATGACTCAAAATACTTTTTTTATCATCTGAAAGTTCATCAGCAGAAAAAGGTCGATTATGTTTAAATTCTGCAATCTTATTGAAAAGTATTTGACGAGATGCTTTACTCACTGCATCATGCCATTTGTTTTGAGTATTTTGTTGTTGTGTTGAAGATATGAGATGAGAGGTTGATGGATGGATCACACCACTACCACTCGTTGTATTTGTTGTTGTTGATGTGTTATTATTATTATTATTATTAGTATTAGTATTGTTACCAACATTGGGTATCATGCCCATTCCCACGGGTGGAATTCCCATCAAACCACTTCGTGCCAATACACTCGGATTGATACCACGAGCAGATGCCAATGCAGCCATATTAGTGACCATGGCAGCTGCTGCAGAGGATGGATCAACGTTACCTGCAGAATTAAAGGCTTGCATTAATTGTGCCATGTTGGATCCAGGAAGTAGAGTCGTGCCACCACCAGTAACACCAGTACCACTGCCTCGATTCATGGATAATTGCATCATTTGAGCCAGTGCTGCTGTGTTATTGTTGTTCGCATTCGTTGAGGAGGATGAAGGATTGTTGGAAGAGGGTGGTTGATTCGAAGGATGTTGCATTTTTTTTGATGTTATTTTTGTTTTTAAACGTGAGAGAAGGGAAATCATCATCATTAGGATTCAAAGTTATGATTCGAACCATTCGTGAATCATCTGAATTCGTTGTGAAATACATTCACAATGATATCTAGTTTCAAAACTCATGAGAGAAAATGGTCCAATCTTTCATGGAAATTATTAGGCACAAAAAAATGTCTACCCATACCAATCAACAACAACATGATGATGATACACACAACCACCATGAACAAGATGTTCATTCTCGACCAGAAACTTCTCATCATCAACAACAACAACAAATCATTCTTTCAATCAACAGGCTCATCATTCTCCTACAATTACTTTAAAAGACAATGACATTATGGATTTCACAAATGATGATGATAATTCAACTCATCTGGATGGTACTCGGAACTCAACCAACATGTTGCAACCACTCCTGTCATTAAAATTCTCAAAGTCAATCAATTAGACTCGGATCGTTTAGATTTTGAAATTGAAAATTATTTATTAAATTATATAAAAAGAGTATTCAAACATTTTAGAGTGTGTGAATATTATGAACCTGAAATTATGTTATTCATTAGAATATTCATTTATAAATATTCTATTTATGATAATAATCAAACATTTGGAGATCGAATTCAAAATTTAAAATATTCAAATACAGAAATGAAAGATCCAAATATATTCTCTAAATATTTGTATGGTATTGCATCCATTGGTATTCCATATTTATATGAAAGAGTTTGCAAAAGTCAATATTTAAATATTGAATATTTAAAGAGATTTGAATATTATTACAAAACATTAGAATTTATTAATTTTATAATATTTCTATATCAAGGAAAATATAAATCTCTCATTGATAGAATATTTCATTGGAGAAAGGTATATGCTACCAGATTTATGATTAGGTATGTGGAGTAGAATTGAGTAGAATTTATTCATTTGATATTATTATTATTCACATGTATATTATATTATTATATATATTCATTATTTGTATATTATATTATATTATAATATTTATTCATTCACATGTATATTATATTATAATAATATTTATTCATTCATATAATAATATCATTAGACAATTATCATTTGATTATATGAATACAGAATTGATATGGAATGGATTAGCAGAAACCATCTTATTTATTGCTCCTTTAATTAATTTTAAAAAATTATTGACATTTTTAAATCGAGTATGGGATTGGATGACAAGTCGAATGAGAAAAGATTTGAGAATGTGGATTGAGAATATATCACAACATGAGACTCTCAAGAAGGATATGAATTCTACAAGTCTTAATACGATCCATGATACTACTATTACTGGTACTACTTCTACTCTTCAATCATCCTCTTCATTGACAATGATCAACAACAACTCTTCTGAATACTATTCCAATCAAGAATGTCCATTTTGTAATGCTAATCCTATTTTAATACCCTATGTGAGTCATGATGGTGCATGTAAACATCGATTCTGTTATTATTGTATTGAAAATGCATTATTGAATGATTCAAGTGATCATTGTGTGAATTGTCCATCATGTTCCAAAGAAATTACAAAATCAAAAAGATTTTATAGATAGAGTGTGGTGTTTACTATTGGGAAAAGATGATTAGTGACACTATTGCCATTCTCTGCACTCTGAATAGATAAACCTTCTCTTGATCACTCAGTGACAAATCCTGCAAATAACACATTCTTGTGAACCATCAACAATGAAACTCGAATTGAGTGCATTGGACATTTGCTGAATCATTCATCTATTGAGAATAAAATAGAACAGATATGAAAGGATACCAGTTCCATTAGGATTGGAACACAGTTCTCATGATACTTCAGCAGAAGAGTGGTTAACAAATTCAATATAACCATAAACATTATCTAAACCATTCAAAGAGTAAAATGAAACGATACATTTCTTTTGGAAAACTGCACACATTTCGTCAATTCAATCTATAAACAAAAAA